>NC_058404.1:12304063-12304440 GCF_002201575.2 Neomonachus schauinslandi
TATATATATGTATTTGTATATATTTGTATATATATGTATATATATATATTTGTATACATTTGTATATATATGTATATATATATTTGTATATATTTGTATATATATGTATATATATATATATATTTGTATATATTTATATATATGTATATATATATTTGTATATATTTGTATATATATGTATATATATATATTTGTATATATTTGTATATATATGTATATATATATTTGTATATATATGTATATATATATTTGTATATATTTGTATATATATATGTATATATATATATTTGTATATATTTGTATATATATGTATATATTTGTATATATTTGTATATATATTTGTATATATTTGTATATATATGTATATATATATATTT
>NC_058404.1:12304540-12304637 GCF_002201575.2 Neomonachus schauinslandi
TTTGTATATATATGTATATATATTTGTATATATTTGTATATATATGTATATATATATATATTTGTATATATTTGTATATATATGTATATATATATTT
>NC_058404.1:12304647-12395902 GCF_002201575.2 Neomonachus schauinslandi
TATATATATATTTGTATATATTTGTATATATATGTATATATATATTTGTATATATTTGTATATATATGTATATATATATTTGTATATATTTGTATATATATGTATATATATATATTTGTATATATTTGTATATATATGTATATATATATTTGTATATATATGTATATATATTTGTATATATTTGTATATATATGTGTATATATATATATGTATATATTTGTATATATTTGTATATATATGTGTATATATATATATGTATATATTTGTATATATATGTGTATATATATATATTTGTATATATTTGTATATATATGTGTATATATTTGTATATATATGTGTATATATATATATTTGTATATATTTGTATATATATGTGTATATATATATATTTGTATATATTTGTATATATATGTATATATATATATGTATATATATATATTTTTTTTTTTTTTTAATTTGAGAGTGAGAGAGAGCATGAGAGAGAGAGTATGAGCAGGAGGGAGTGGCAGGCAGAGGGAGAAGCAGGACTCCATTCCAGGACCCTGGGATCCTGACCCCAGCCAAAGGCAGACACCCAACCAACTGAGCCACCCAGGCACCCCTGAATTTTAAGTATATCATGAAAAGTTCAACAGTAAACACTAAAGGAGTTAAAAATAGCAACATAAAATGAGTGGCCAGTCGGGCAGAAGAGAAAGAAATCAGCTAATTCTCACCTATCATAGCAGAAATAGATATATGGAGATATATATACACACATACATACACACAGTGTTTAATATTAATGAATCAAGAAATTATCCAGAGATACTGAAGTAACTATCAAAGGAAATAGAAGCAAAAACAGTTGAAAGTAGTTGCCTCTGGGAAGCAGCACTGGGGATGGGTAAGGATGCAGCTGGGACCATTATTTTTTATTATACTTCTGTACTATTATTATTAAAATTCCTATGTGTAACAATATATTAGCATTATAAAATTATTCATTCTATATAAAATTTTTTAAAAGGCAGGCAATCTTAATTATAGCATTTCCCTTATGTGTTTGAATGAGGTCATGCCTTAAAACTCAGAATCCTAAAAACCTAGAAATGTTTAAAACTATATATTTTAATTTAAATATCATTTTACTGGTTTAAAAAATACTTTACTTAAAAGAGTGGATGTGTAGCTCATGATATGTGAACTGTTATACTCTGAGTCATCTAATACATTTCTTAAATAGTAATAATAATTTAGAATTTATTTTCTGAAATGAACTTTTGGCTCATACACTTTCCTCTACTAGTAAGTAATAAGATGTTTTTACTTAACCTTTTAACAGATATAATTTTATAAGTATTTACTGAGAACATAAGCCTGATTTTACATTTCTACATCGCCTTCCAAGAATACATGCTTATCTTTCTTTTTTTTTTTTTTGAAACTTTATTTCCGCCTACTAGTTTCAGCAAGTTTTATAATGGGGATGTTCAGACTAATCCAAAGGGCAATTTACACTTAACCTTTTTGAATGGAATTCCCTAAGCAGGATGTCTCAGCAGCTCATTTACAATTCTTACTATAGACAACAGACTACAGCTTGTCTCCAGGATTGGCTTTATGAATTGTAACCACAGGAGTAGACAGTAAAGGTTTTGCATTCGTTGCATCTTGGCAAAGGGAGTATACCTCAAGCAGCTTTCCCTGGAGTCCAGTCAAATAGAATCAGGGGTGAGGAAATTACTGACCTTTTTCTACTGAGCTGCCATGAACCTCATGCAAAGAGGCCCTTTGCTGAGGAAGAGGAAAAAAATGACTTGAGTGTCTTTCCCTGATCTATAAAGAAGTCCCTGTCTCTGTCGATTTTTCTTGTGCTTGAGCTCTCGCACTCTCTGTCTGTCTCTGTCTCTCTCTCTCCCTTGGCTCTCTCTCTATGTATATATCATTGATTGAACATATTGGGAATAACACGAAGTCAGTATTCTTGAAAAATCCTGGTGTGACCGATTGAACGGTTGGGGCACTAGTCTATAGCATTTACATAGCATCCCCCCAAATCCTATTGCGGGAGCAATGTTGCCTATTTCTCAGAGGACTTACTTACTACTTGGACTAAAAATGAACTAGAGGAAAGCAAATGAATCTAGGAGATCTTGAGGTAATTACAGCAAACATTTAATGGAATAAAGGATAAATGCAGCTGGGCATAGTCCTTGGAACCACAGTAAAACAAATGTTAATAAAACATGATACTTTGAGGCATTAGGCCATTAATTCCAATGGATGATTAATGGAGGATGTTTTTTAGTGTCAACATTAAAATTTGATCTTCATTTTTAGCATCTTCAGAAATAGAAAGCTGAGGCATAGACCTTCTTTATCAGAGAAATATTTCATTTGAGAAATGCTTTTACCTATTCTATGCAATTTCTTAAAACTCTTCTCTAAACTGTGAACATTTAATATTCCATAATTCCAAATAAGAATACTGAGGTCAGACTAGAATCTTAAACACTATATAGAGATTTTACCTGTTCATTTTTTTGAAGAAAAGTTACCAGTAGTCCTACTATTATCTATATATCTATCTATGTATATATATCTACACATACACACACCTATATGTTTGATTTCACACCCAGCTTGAATTTTAAAGACATTTTTCTCAATTTGACTTTCAAATTCTAGGAAACTTGGGGTAAGATAACAATTTTCAAATGAAAATATCATAGAAAAAGCTAATGTGTGTGAATATGCATCACAGAGTCATTGATTTATAGTAGGTACTTACTAAACATTATTTTCAAATTTCATTTAAGAGGAAGAAATTTTCATTTCAGGGCTCGGCTTAACTAAGGAGATGGTTTGTGCAGGTTTAGACTGATTTCTTGAAGTAGGTGGAGTGAATATTAATCTTTTCCAGACATGGGTATCACTAAAAGAAGGTATGGAGAATGATAGAAATACAATTTTTCTCAGAAAAGTACTTTAATTCTATGCTCTCCCATGCCTATGAAAATAATCTCTCACTTAGTAATTGATAGCCCCCACCCACATATGAAGAGAATCAAGAACTATTCACATATATTACCTTGACTACCATAAAAAAAAAAAAATGGAGTGTTCTGCTATTAGCATGAGTACCCTCATTTTTCTGTAATCAACCAAAAAAAGAAAAAGAAAAAAAAAAACAACTTTACCCTCAGAATTAACTGAAAGATTTTCATTTCACTTCCTAACAAAACGATGCCAAGCTAATAGCCAAAATCCCCAGAGAGCTGTATACCAGCCAGCTTCTCGGTTCAAAAATAATAGCCTTATGATTAAAACACTAGTTTTGGGGCGCCTCTTGGACTCTTGATTTCGGCTCAGGTCATGATCACAGGGTTCTGAGATCGAGCCCCACATCGGGCTCTGCACTAAGTGGGGAGTCTGTTTCTCCCTCTGTCCCTCCCTCTGCTAGTGCTCTCTCTCTCTCTCTCTCAAATAAATAAATAAAATCTTTAAAAACAAACAACCAAACAAGGACAAACACCAGTTTCTATGTCCCACATAGTATCTGATGATCCATACATCGGTGTATGCAGGAAGATAGCCCTTCAAAGATACCAGAATCTCTCTTTTCTATCTATATATCTGTCTAAAACCAACAGAGGGAAACCCTTCATCAAGTTCTTTTTGAAATGTTAAGAGTCAGAAAACTATTCTAAGTTAAGAAAACCACATTGGGTAATTTGTGCCTCAGAGGAAAGCTTCCCAGGATGAGTGAATAGGAAAAGCAGACTTAGTTGAAACAGGTCTCTCAGAAACTTTTTTCTTATATTTAACCGTGTCACATAAAGCTGCTTCAGAACCCATGACTACATCCTTTTTACCTCTCTAGAAGACACATTCCACAATCTAATTGCTGCTTCTAACAGAAAGCGTCCCTTTAAAGTCACTTGTAAGTAATAATCACATCTGTTCTTAGTTCTGATCAGTTGAATTTGAACACTGTGTTATTTTCTGCCTTCTCATGAAGCTAAACCATCCACTGTGCCTTCTTGTCCAAAAAGCTACTCGAAGTAATGCAGAGATCATGAATTTACTGAGTTTATTAAAACATCCAGTTTTACATAGGGAAAATCCTATTCATTCTCCAGAATAGCCAAGGCCAAAAAAGGATGGCATGATTCAGCCCTCGGGACTGGGCAGTTGTCCAGGTGTGAGCGTTGCCGAAGCCTTTTTAAAAATCCTCTTTTAAATTCAATTTTAATGGAACAAACTGCCAGAGAAGTGCCAAGAAAATTGTTTCTTAACATTTGCCTGCAGGATCATGACCCCTAATGTCTTTACCAGGCTGATAACTTCTGGGCAGCGGAATAAGCCTGCATTCATGAAATCTCTTAGGAGATGCACTGCTGGAGGGGAGGGACAGTGATGTCATTTGAGAACTGCCACCGATGAATGCCATTAGCTTGTGAATTATTCCAAGTCCATTATTATGACACCTTTGTTAGCTAATGTGCTTCACCGGCAAAGGTAACAGTTGCATTTTGAATAGATTTGGGCAGACAGAAAAAACAAGCTGCTATGCACCCCAATTTCCTGTTATACTATTCATACAATTTGTTTCGCGCTCTCTCTCTGGGAAATCCATCTCTGTCAGTGTAAGTTACCATATCATTCATTTGCTTTTTGTTTCCCCTCATTAAGCTACAGAGATTTCATACTCTGGCTCCCCACCTCCCCCATTTCTTTTTAGACACAAAACTATACTTGAATATTACACAGACATCTTTATAAAATTATGTCATGGGGTGGAGGGTGATTTTGTTATCGTAATAACAAACTTTTTCAAACATTTAATTAGTTTTTGTGATGATGAAAGATTTCACTGATTTTCCCCTCAAGGCATTTTAGCTATTGTTCTGGGATATTTTCAGGCCTAGGGTTTGGTGATAGTGGTCTTCCAAATTTGCGTATTAAGGTTTCAACTGTTTCAAAGTGTCAGTGTTGGGGCACCTGGGTGGCTTATTCAGCTAAGCGTCTGCCTTCAGCTGAGATCATGATCCCAGGGTCCTGAGATTGAGTCCCACATCCCGCATTGCATCAGGTTCTCTGCTCAGCGGGGAGTCTGCTTCTCCTTCTGCCCCCCCCCCACTTGTGCTCTCTCTCTCTCTCTCCCTCTGTCTCTCTCTCAAATGAATAAATACAATCTTAAAAAAAAAAAAGTGTCAGCATTTGAGTTCTTTCCCTAATTTCATCTTGAGCACATAAGTTGAGTTGCTTCTATAAGACTGTGTCAAGTGAAAGGAATCTATGGGAATGGATGCAATCCACTGAAAGCCTGGCCACTGCATTAGGGTCTTAGCTTTTTTGCAGTGCTTGTCATTTGGTGACTTTTTGGGATTTTCATTCCCACCAAACTTCTGAGAATCTCCCAGGTAGCTCTGTCTCTGAATCCAGAGGTGGAGAGGTAGTGCAGTTCAGAATACCCTCGGTGCCTCTCTTCTTCTACTATCTTTGAATTGTGTTGCTGTGAGGTGTTGCCAATTTAATTCACCACACTTCTTAAAATCAGCCCTCTTTCTCATCAGTGATCTGGTGAGTGGGTTCCTCTTCTCTGAGGGACTGCTCCAACACAATGCAACATTTCACTTCTTGGTTTTGTTTTTTTGTGGGTTTTTGTGTGTGTGTTTGTTTTTTTCTAAATCTGCCCCCTACAGTTAAGACATCCTGGCATCTGGATGACGTGACTCCATCTGTTTTACCAGCCCTTTCTGTTTTAATTTTTTAATTTAAATGATTGACTTCGAGTTCCGGAATAATCTGCAACAGAAATAATGAACACCTTGGGATCTGTCCCTCTTCACTTTTCCACTCAGCCCTAATTACCTGGGGTCCACGGTGGATTGATGCTCATTGCAGACGTGCATGGAGTATCAGGCAGGACGTGGGAGATCTTGTGTTTCCCTTTTTGTGTTGCTATAGTACAAAAGAACATGCTCAACTTTGGGGCTCCTTTCTCTGGAGAAGATGAAAACTGGAGGGGTTGATTATTTTCTACCCTAGGTTTGGGTTTAGGAAGATGAGGCATTTCTCATCTCTAGCAATAGACCTGGGTTTTCAACCCGTACTTGTCTTCCCTCAGCCAAGCACACACAGAATGTGCAGTCAGCAGTGGGAGATAACAGGGATTCTGGGAATAAGAGCAATTTACCTCATCTGGCCTTGAGTAGTGGAAGCACCATGGTGTCTCATTAAAAGGTCTTCTCCTCTCCTTCGGGTTTCTTCCAATAGTGCAGCGGCAGATTGGCCGTATTAGCATTGCTCTTCTGCTCGTGGCTGGTGTAAACAGATCTTAACTTGATATACATGTGCACTGCTTCTCTGTTAGTTGTCATTTCCAGAGTGGTTGCAGCCATTCCCAAGGCTGCTATAAAACACCTTTTAACCAAGAATACTGCTGCTTCCCTGCTGTAAGCAACTGTGGATGGCTATGTGATTCATCAGCTGTATTCAGACACTGCAGATACATAGAGTAAAACATGAATGCTTCTTTCCTTTGATTCCATTAGGGGATGTAGCACCAACTCACAGCTGGAAACAAATTAAAGTCGTTTTTCTGATAATACAATGAAAGTGGTTTCCAAGTAAAGATCCTCTTCAAATTATTCACGATGTTTTTCATTCTAGGAGTATGTGTCTTTATTTGCTAAATTAGACTGGTTTGCATTTAAATGTTGATAACAAAGAGAGTTGTTGCATTATGCAGGCTGGGCAAGGTGATGCGTTTGGGCAGTGTTACGTGCACACCTGCCTTGGTGGATGACTCCCCACGTGTCTGTCAGATCTTCAATCACCCTCCTTTCGTCCTGAATTACAAGTACATTTTCAAGTCATGATGATAATTCCTTTAACAATTATTTATTTACAAAGATTTAAATTTACATTAGTCTCTTTTTACGCCTGTGTATGCATTCTGCAATGCTTTTGTTTCCTCCTGTATATGTCAAATTTCTGTTATTAACTCTGAAAATTAACTGTGATTCTTTCACCACATATTTTTGAAATACCATCAGGTAAGGCAAGCACTTCTTTCCCCCAGGAGCTTTTTTTTTCTTCTTCTTCTTCTTCTTTCAATTAGAATGAAACGGTAACACCAGCACCAAGGTAAGACCCATGGTGCCTTTGGTTTCTTTGAGTGTTTTGAGTATTTCACTGGCATTTGATGACACAAAACATAAATATAGACCTCATATGTCCTTTAGATCTGTCATGCATTTGCCTTTTTCCTAGTGGCTTCAATTTTTGCTCTTCTAGAAATCTTTGCTTACGTAAGAGAGTATGGAAGCTATTGAGAAAGTAGTTTACCTAAAATTAACCATGAAAATAAACCAGCTGAAAAAACACCCAGACACAAATTGGAGCACCCGTTTCCCTCCCACACCCTCTACCCTTCACTGGTGTGGACCTCAATGCTGAGAGTCAGCCTGGGCTCAGGTATTTCTAACTGGGACCTGGGTGGTGGTTAATGCACATGTAGTTGCTTTCCTTTATCCGTAGACATGCTTATTGAGCTCTCATATTCAATGTGTCTTGCCAAGGCTGAACATTTGGTGGGTGTCTGTGGGCTTCCAGTGTACTTTTCACCTCATTTGTATAGTTCTCTGCTGACCACTTTGTTCCTCCATCCCATCTCTATCGCATAGGGATGTGCTCTTTGAAATTATAATATTCTATTAAGAGGTTGAAATATATCGTATCAGGGATCATGGATTCAGGTTCCAAACATCTCATGCTTAGATTCTTAGTTCCTAAGAAAGGGGACAAAGACTCACATTGCCATTGTTGCTATGATTTCTATTAGCTAAGTTTAAAAGTACTTCATTGTGTTTTGATTAAGAAAATAAATCATATGTAAAACATAGTTTTTACTTTTTATGTTGACTTTTCGTTTTTGAATTAGACATATTTCATTAAGTCAGTAATAACCATATGTTGTATGTCATCTCACAGTCTAGGGGAATGATAGGTGGCCAATACTGGTGTTCACATCTCATTATTCTTTGGCTCCAAAATCAAACAGGGCAATAGCTAAAACTCTCACATGATGGTTGATCAGTGACCCAATGAAATGAGCTGCTGAAAACATAATTCCTGTCCATAGGGGCTCTGTGTATAATTCATGATGTGAATGATTATAAACAGTATCCTCGCTGGCAGTGTCACACAGGAGGCTAGCAGTTAATGGTCCATGGAGATTTAACTACCCATATTCCCAAAGGTGCTCCTTATAGGGCAAACATGAGACTCAGTAATGGAAAGCATTAGGAACTTGCATTTCCATCACTTCTCTGCCTATTATGGGAGCAAGTAAACTTATGTTATGAATCCTACCTCTGTATTCATACACAGTATCTTTTTTCTCAATTTTGTGATAGTAGGTGTGTTTATAACAGTGACTAAAACACATATTTTGTTTGCATTGAGTCATAGAATGCTTGCCCTTCACCTATCATATCTATAAATGGAGAGGCGACTGAAAGATGCAGCTGATCTATTTATTAGTAACAGTTATAATGCCTAACCATAGAGAATATGTATTTGACACTCTTTACTTTGTAAGTGCCTTTCGGTACGGTTTTAAGTATCTAATGTTTTTAAGTATTTCACAACAATTTTATGTGGTTGATATTAAAACTATTTTGTATGGGAGAAAACTGTGATCATTAGAACCAAAAACCACGTCAGGTCTGGACAAATGAATTGAAACTAACAAGATAAGTTTAAGAGTGGACAAAAGTGGTGGGTTTGCATCGAAAGCCCTACAATTAGCTTTTTCAAAGGCAGCTACAACAGCACAGTTTTTGGAGTGAATAAATTGTGCACTAAGCTTCCTCATTCTTACCAACATGTCCAACAGAGAGCAGTCACAGACTTTTTTTTTTTAAAGATTTTATTTATTTATTTGACAGAGAGATAGACAGAAGAGCACAAGCAGAGGGAGTGGCAGAGGGAGAGGGAGAAGCAAGCTCTGCACTGAGCAGGGAACCCGATGTGGGACTCGATCCCAGGACCCTGAGATCATGACCTGAGCCGAAGGCAGACGCTTAACCATCTGAGCCACCCAGGCGCCCGCAGTCACAGACTTTTATCGTCTCCTATGTCCTACGCACTCCTTTGGTTTAGGGGCTACAGCAGCAAATGCAATAGATGGGCATTTGATAACACAAAACATAATATAGACCTCATATGTCCTTTAGATCTGTCATGCATTTGCCTTTTTCCTAGTGGCTTCAATTTTTGCTCTTCTAGAAATCTTTGCTTACGTAAGAGAGTATGGAAGCTATTGAGAAAGTAGTTTACCTAAAATTAACCATGAAAATAAACCAGCTGAAAAAACACCCAGACACAAATTGGAGCACCCGTTTCCCTCCCACACCCTCTACCCTTCACTGGTGTGGACCTCAATGCTGAGAGTCAACCTGGGCTCAGGTATTTCTAACTGGGACCTGGGTGGTGGTTAATGCACATGTAGTTGCTTTCCTTCATCCGTAGACATGCTTATTGAGCTCTCATATTCAATGTGTCTTGCCAAGGCTGAACATTTGGTGGGTGTCTGTGCCTTCAAAGATCTAACATCCTAATGGAAGGAAACAGATATTAAACTTGTCGGCAAATATGTAAAATAAGATAGTGGTAGGTACTACGAATAAACTATCATCGGGCCATGTACTAGATTGGCTGGGGCATGGGGATAGTTGTCTGCTTCAGTCCAGGATAATCTGAGAGGCGCCATTTGTGCTGGGCTATGAATGGTAAGATCTGGGGAAAACATGCGGGAAAGTGTTGTTAGAAAGTAGAAAGAATAACATGGGCAGTAGCCCCGAGATAAGAACAAATCTCAGCTGCTGACAGGAAGGAAGGAAGGTGGCCGGAAAATAGTGAGCAAGAGGAAAAGGAATGAGATGAACTGAGGAAACAGGCAGAGTTTGGTTTCTCTTGGCACCAACTAGACAGAATAGTTGAATAGCTTTTGGGTGTCTGATCATGGATTCTTAATACTTTTTAATACTTCTGAACCAAGTTTTATAAGAGCCCTAGATGCCTAATTAGCTCAAAATAGAATTAATTTTAATTCATCTAAATACCTAAAAGTAAGTATTATTTATTTTAGTAGTTCATTGCCGCAAACCATAAAATTAAGAGATAAAAATGGCAATTGGATATAGGATTCTAAATGATTTGAGACTTGTCCGATTGCTATGTGTATTTGCAATTTGCTGAGAAAAGGACAGTTATCAAAATATCAGAATTTCACTTCTGTTAACATTATTTCTGTGTTTCTAATCAACAACGCATTAGCATGTTGAAATAGTTTGTTGAATTTTATATGAAGCAATTGATTGGCTTTGCTAGACATAAGGACATTTATTTTGAATATCGTTCGATTATGTCCTTTATCACAAGTCTCAAATCCGTCATGTTTCTTAGGGTATTAATGTAACAATGTCAGCTGGGATTGAAGTTGAGAAAAATTACCTGAGGGCATTTTTGTTTTGTGCTTAAATTTTATTTTGTCATTTATTCTTATTAGCAATCATTAAGCAATTTAATAATTATAAGCTCCATTAACATTTTAATGAGTCTAGTGGCCATTGCTAAGTGTAATTAGATTAGTTTTATTGTATGATATTTTGAAGCTGTGATTAAATTAAATTTTACTGTGCTTAGAAGAATAAGCCTATGGAGAGATTGCTATTCACCAAACATCTTATTAACTTATAAGGTACTGATAAAATAGACGTTCATAGAGACAGGAGAAAAATATAATTCCCTATTGAGTCTATTCACAAGATAAAACTTTAATCATTTTAGTTTGGAATCAATCTAATCATGACAGCGTAATTTTATTTAAAATATTTTTTTTTGGATAGAGATGGAGAAAAGGGAAGAAGAGATAGCTTCTTTTGGTAATGTTCTGATCCTCTCATGGTTTCTGCAGTTAGAATCTATAGGGACGGATTGGATCAAGTCCGACAAGATAATGACGTAGAGTAGATACACGCAAATCAGTGTTGAATTCTTTCGTACCAAACAAGATTTCATATTATATTCATTGATTAACTTGGAAATTTGTTGTAGAAATGGAAAAGTCAGTTGATTTAACAAGCATTCACTTAAATACATATTAAAGGTATCAAAAAATGCAAGCCAATGGCGATTTTCACTGTGCTCACTACTGTTTTTTATTGGAATCCACAGTTTGAAACCTCACTTTTTTTTCTGTCAGTGAAACCTCCTTAGAAGCTACCTGATTATATATGAACTGGAAGGTGATCATACATTACACATTCCTTCTGCCAGTCTTTGGTCTTGCATGAATTTGGAGATTTGATTCTTTATTGCTACTGCTATTAGATAAATTCTGAAATGCTCTCAAGAGTAAAATGAGATAGTCTTATTTTCTGATGAATTGCCTTACATAGATTGCAATTAAGCATTTTACAGGATAGTAATTTGTATAGCATGTACAGCACATGTTTACTTAAGGGAATTAAGTGGGTTTGCTGTAATTATTAGATTCTATTGATTGTATTCCATTATGTTAATGTTTCCAAAATAAGCATATCAAGCAATTCTATGCCCTGCAATATTTCAGAAGCCTCAGGGATATTTCTTCAACATATTTGGGATGCCACTGAAACATTTTATCATTAAATTTATGCTTTCCACTTTATTCCTCTTTTTGTAATCAAAAGGTATGGAACACTACATCAAAAACTAATGATGTAATATATGGTGATTAACATAACATAATAAAATTTAAAAAAAAGGTATGTGATATACAATGTGTATTTAAAAAAAAACCCGAGTATTAAGAAAGACTATTATTATATTATCATCATATATGTCATATACCAGTGATCAAAAATGGAAAATTAACTCTATCTTGTTTTTTTCTTTTTCTTTTCTTTCTTCTTCTTTTTTTTTAATGTTCAATCCTGACCTACATTCTTTTCTAACTGAACTGACACACTTTTGGAAGTTTTAAAACACAGCTCTAAAAAAATTATGAACAACTAGCATACAACCCAACACTTTTCTTTACATTTCTGGAAACAAAGCAAAGCAAAACTTACTGTTTCATAAGGGGACTTTTATAGCATCAACAAAAGAAATGTTTCTTTTTTGATGCCCTTTCTATTAAAGATTTTAAATTTCCAATTGGAGAATTTAGTAAATATCCTGTTCCAGATGAAAGAAGGGTTCACTTTGACTGTTACTATCACTGCATTTATTTTTGTTATATTCCATTTGTCATTCTGTATCTCTGTTCTTGCCCTAGATAATCACAGCCCTTTCGGTGGTTTTGAATACTTTCTGGGGGTGGGGGAGTGGGGGGAGTCTCAGATTTTTGTACTTGTCAACTTGCTATCTCCACTGGAATGTCTCATAGATATTTCAAACTTAACCTGTTTGATTCCTTCCCCTTCCCCAGTTAAGTGGCATTACTACCTGGGCAGTTTCTCAAACCAGAAATCTTGGTGTCCTGTTGATTACTTTCTTTCCTCTCCGGAACAAGTCCATCATGTGTTTAACTCCTGTTCAATGTCTATTTCAAATCCACAGTATCTGTTCCTCCCGCTGACACCACCATCTTAGGTGATCTGGGGCAGTGGACTTTCTAATTGATTCCTCCACTGCAAACCTTCCCCAGTTACACCCCGTTATCTATTCAACAATCAAAGCTATCATTCAACTTTTGGAAAATGTTTATCTAGCTATGGTGCTTCTCTAATGAAATCTCCCTTGGTGTTTTCCTGTTGCATAGAGAGCAACATATTTGTTTATAATTAAATGTGCTTTTTCCTCACTCTCTAGCTTATAAATTCCAAGAGGGCAGGGCCTTTATCGGTAAGGTTACCCCTGAATCCTTAGTACCTACTGTATTGCCTGGTAAACAATAAATAGGAATCCCTGTCTCTCCTTGTCTGATTATAAGACTAGTGTATTTTCATTCTTTAAAATCTGAGTTTTCAGGTAGGCTTTCTCCAGTACTCCTATTTGGAATAACCTTCCCTCCAAAAAGTACGTGACCTTCTCCCATAGTACGGCGTTTAATCTGATCATTACAAGTCACACCCTGGACCGGTTGGTTGGCTGTCTCCCTAACTAGAGGAGATACCCCATTAGGGCAGGGACTCCATTCATTCTGCTCATCCGGGTCTGACAAGTAGTCGGCATATAACAAATACTGTTAAATGAAAGATTACCAAAACTCACACTCAGCAGGGTCTTTTTATATTTTATTCCTTCTCATTTAATGGGTAGGCGTTTCAGTGGGTATGACATAGATTTGTGCTTCCCTAGAAAATTTCATGTTTCCTCTGTAAAATTTAATTTCAGCTCTCCAAAAAGTAATCTTGTTGACCTTTTAGTGTTTTTTAAAGACAAGTGTTGAAATCTCTCTCTTGATGTGTTCCTTTAAAATCCTCATATTTTAAAACCTCTGCGATGCTACGGTTTTGAAGAGTAATAGTACTAACAGGTTATATCTTGGGGTTCTGTTACATGTCAAGTATTGTTATAAGTGATTTTTGTTTTTTTTTTAACTTCTGATCTTCAAAAATACTTTGTGGTATATAATATTATTATCAGCTTTACTTAGTAAACGAGGAGGGGGAAAATCACAGTTTGTTAAATAATTTTTCTAGGTGTATCCTGCCAGAAATTGGCAGGCTTGATACTCAAACCCAGATAGGGGCTCTAGAGCCTGCATTTGTATTTATTAATTACACTTCCTGAAGGAATACTGCCCTGATTAGACAAATTCTGTTTTTGAAAATTACAGACTATTTGATTTTCAAATCCTTGAACCAAAACACCTGATGTACTTCTTTGATTAAAGTACATAGTCTCATCATTAAGTTCCTTCTTAAAGAGAATTCAGCATTTTAATGTAATGCAAACAAGGATAACTAAAAAAAAATTAAGGAACAAACATCTCAAGATATTAAGGTCAACTGTGTATTTATGATATGCTCTGTCATGGTTTACGCTTTAGTTGGGACAGTTTATTTTCTTCTATAAAGGAGACGAGGTCAAGTATAGCAGTCAAAGTTATATATGGCCATTCATTGATTTACATTTAAGTTAACGTAATTATGTAGCGGCTGGAAGAGATGGAAAAGAGAGCTTGGCCGAGCAGTCTTGACAGCCTATGCAACAACTTCTGAAGTGCATTCTATTCATTGCTCATAGCTCTGTTCCTTGGCATTTGTGTTTGGTCACACCACAGAGCTCAAGGTTAATGCCCAGTGGACAGGTCCGAAGGTACGTTTGCTGCCATCATTATAAACATGCTTCCTTATAAGGCACAGAACAGATGAAAGTTCCACCTTGCCTTTGCCCAAGAGCCCTTAGGAAGATGGAAAAGGATGAATCAGTCCCTTGTTTGCAAAAAATGTGACATTAATCATCCAACATCGTGAACCACCAGACAGGTGTCATTTGTTTTTTAAAGTTATGCTATGTTGTTTGTGGAGCTGCATAAATCTTCAGGTTCTTTTTAAAATAGTCTCCACAGGTACAGCAAATGGGAAGTGAATCTGTCATTCTTGAAAATGTTAAAGATCAGCAAGTGCAGAGTTACTGTAGAGCTGACCTTCCTCCTTCATTACTGACTGCCAGAGCTATAAGTGGAGAAGAGATTGAAGATGTAAAGACAATAGAGTGAACCTCATATCATGTCTGGAAAGGGTCACGCTGATAAACCACAGCATTTATTTAGGGATTTTTCCAGCAGTGTGTTCAGGAGGACCAAATAATGCAGTTTTTCTGATCTTTTGTGTAAAGGCATATATTGAGATGTCACTTTCTGGGTTATTTGTTATACAGTAGTGCTTCGGCGGTGGAGAAAAGCACCCTTAATAAATGAGGAGAGAAGAAGTTCCAAAGAAGAAAGGCTGACTCAGTTGGCCATTATTTGTTTTAATCACCCTATGATTTCAGGAAAGCTCTCAAGTAGCCTTGGTTCAAGTCCAGGGCACACAACTGTCATTTGGACAACAGCAAGTATTCCAAATGTTGTCACTAAATGTGGTGACAGGGTTTCAACTGTTTGTTTAAAGTGATACTAAATTTGAATATAATGTTAAGTTAGAAGGGAGAGAAATTGAAAGATGGGTTCTCAGAGTAGTCCCTTTAAAGGATGTGTAAATTAGACTGGTTATGTGAAAAGCATGCTGGGGGCCTTTTAGTGTATTTGCACAGCTTTCTGGATAGATCTGATTCCTTTTTTGTAACGCTAAAGTACACAAATGTAAACTAGAACTTGCTTATCTTATTACAAGATAAAAATAGTCAAATCTATATTTCCATGGAGATCCAGAGCCTGGCTACCCATTCCTTATAGAATAGTTATTGGTGGCAGCCAAGACCATCATCCCTGAAAATATATCTAATATTTTTTTCTTTCAAGTTTCATCTTGTACATTTTAAGCTATGTTAATCACACTGTTATTTATCTTACGATAGATAGAAAATACCACTATGGCCTGACTCATGTTTGGATTAGCAGTCCGAGGAGTTCTGAGTTGTTTTGAACTCCTGGTTTATCTGTTAACATGCTTTTGGCTGCAAGTTACAGACACTCTGATTCCAACTGACTCAAGCAATAAGGAGATTTATCTCTGACTTACCAGGAAACCCAAAGGTTAAAAAAAAAAAAAAGCCTATAGGGTTGTTTTATTCAGCAATCCAGTTGTACAATTCATGTTACTTCCTTCTTTCTCTACCCCCATTTCCCCCACTCCCATGGATTTCACTCAATTTAGTAGCAAGATGGCAGCAGGGGATACTAATATCATCCAAACACTCCATCACCTAGGGAAATGAAACCTCATTTCTTCTTGATTTCTCCTGGAAGGGAGGAAAGTATTCCTAGAATCCCCCACTTTTCATTTCTTACTGGCCAGAGTTCCATCACATATCCATTCTTGAACAAGTAACTGGCAAAAGGCATGATGTTAACCTTAGAAAAATCAGAAACTACACTGAAATGGGACTTGGGATCCATGTACTCAGATTCATTGTGGGGGGAAGAGTGGATATAGAGATAAAATCTGAGGTTCTTTCCCAGAGGGTGAAGGGATTGGATAGAAAATAGGCAGATAATAGTATCTTGTTGTACAAGGTGAATTTTTGTCTATATATATAATAGAAGATAATGCAAGCATCAATAATACTATGAAATGCATTGCAGGGCTTTTTGGGGGTAGCTAATTAACTATACTGATTATATGTGTTTAATGTTAATAACACAATAATGTTATAATAATAAGTTTCTTTGTGGATTGTATTAAATAAACCCACTTAAAAGTTAGTGGTGTCAGGATATAGCAGTGTGAGACTAAATATAGGTTAGGGTTTATCAACAAGGTGAAAACTCTTCATGTATAATAACAAGTTGTTGTTATGTGTAAAATTTATGGTGATGGATATGTAAGCATGTTTTTGTGTCACCGAGGTGCCTCAGTTACATTATACTTGGTGTAAATAATGTGTCCCATCAGTCCTTAGAGGACAGTGTATCTGAGAATTCACATGCTAGTCATATTAAGAAGTTTGTCCTCCTTTAAAGAGTACTTCGTCACTCCCAATCCCCACCAAGGTCATCAGGGTGACCCTGGTCAGGAAGTTCTGGATGTGGAATTTAGGGGATATTCCAGAATCTGGGGCAGCCAGGTGTGCTGCCAAGTAGGCTCTGGACCCAGTGGATGCACCGGAGAGGTGAGGGCATGCCTTCTCCAGCTGTGCACCATAAAGAGGGCTTCTTGTGAAACAGTGGAACTCCCTCACCCATTCATTTCCACTCAGCGCTGGATGGCCCTACAGTGGTGGACTTTAGGGGATGGCAGAGGTCCTGATGTCAGGCACTCCCCAGGTGCAAGGTAGAAATGAAGACTCCCTAAACTGGTTACTGAGGTAATGGCTGAAAAGACTAAGGCTCAGTAATTCTGTGGCATTTCAGAAAGGGAAGGAAGGACTGCCCAAGACAAAACTATTCCCAGAGATTACATGGGCATCATGAGGGGGACGGCTGAACATAGAGGTTCCAGGTGGATGAATCTATTTGTTTCATGCTTTCTTGAGGGAATTCCTACATCCCTTGGACCCAGATCCATGTGCTTTCATGTGCACAGATACTCTCCAGCGTACATGGTGACCTCAGCCACTTACGGATTAAAAATCGCTATCCGCTCTTCCTACCTGGTTACCTAGAAGCTATTTTATTTATCAATTCATTTAGTTTTAGCTTTCAAATACTATTTTATATGATTTATTCTTTTCTCTCTGGAAAAAGGAAGAGAAGGTATTACATTGACTTAATGAATAAAGAAACGTCTGCTTCTAGAAATAGTAGGTAACCTAAGAAACCTTCTACAAAACCTTAGAAATGCTGAATACACGGTAAAAAAAAAAAAAAAAATGTTTAACAACATAGCTGAGTTTCAAGAAGGAAAATGTAATTCCCAAGCCCCCAAATGACAAGGAAGCTAAGAAGAGGTGAGAAATGCTGAATTATGGCAGCCCGGAGGGCATGTGCCAATGTCCTCAATCAAAAGACATGTTTTTCGGGACTGTGTGGGGAAAATATACAAGGACTTAGGACCCTTGCAGGGTGGAGAAGAGGGAAGGACCGAGATCGCCAAATGTAGGGCTGTGACCCTTGAAGTTTTATACTTTTGAAGTCAATATTTGAGATTAATTTCCTACACAAATGGAAAACACAAATGTGTTGATCTGAACTCTAATGAGGGAAAACATTCTTCCATTTGCACATAAAATTCCTGAATACCCACTGCCTTTGAATGGGTTTAGAATTTGAATTTACCACTTTGGTACCCAGGAAACCTGTGCTCACATTAAAAATAATTAATATAATAATCTGAAAATTCACACACTTTTCTATGATTTATGTATGAAAACAATAAGATAATCAGCTAAGTAAATGTAAAACTCAAAAACAAAGAAAAGAACCACCTGCAACTTCTAAATATTAAAAATAAAATAAAATCTTCATGGATAGATTAACAGCAGATCAGACATAACTGAAGAAAAAAGATCTAAAAATAATTGTACAAAACATACATGTGTATGTTCTCTTTATATATATATATAAAGAGAGAGAGAAAGAGAGAGAGGGTGGAAAGAGAAGTGATGAAATGAAAATGAGATTAAGAAATAAGGAAATTAGAAAGAGGAATGCTTGCAATTAATTAACAGGCAGAATGATAGAATAGATAGAATGTAGAAGAGAATATTCAAATAAAGGATGATACTTTTCTAGACTGATAAAAGATATGAAGCCCCAGACTCAGAAAATACAAACCTTACCCATGAAACAAAATGAATAAACTGGAAAAAAGCAAAACAATCCCAAACATAAGAACATAAGAACATTGACATTTTAACCAGGAGTTTCTCAACCTATAGTGTGGTTTCAAGTTATGGAATATATATAAATATATATATTTATATAAACATATGCATATATATGTATAAATACATACATATAATTTATATAAATTCCATAATATTCAATATTATTTAATATAATATATGATATTTTGATTTTATATATATAAATAATTCACTTGAGTTTACCTCCAGAAATTCTAATTTAATAGGTTTGGAATTTGGGGTGAAGGGAGTGGAAAGAGCAAGAGTGAATTTGTACACAAAACTGTTGAGACTACTCTTTTAGCCATTTGTGTTAAGGAGTTTGGAAAACCTTTGTTTTTATGAAATAATGGAAGAGAGATGTAAGTGCCTTTTCTTGACTAGAGATTAAGATGGATTACTTTCATAATGATATCTAGAGCTAAGCCATTCCAACAAGTTAGCTTTTTCCTTTTCTGAACTATTTTATAAATGATAGTGGAAACTTTCGTCATTGTGAGTGACTTTAGGTCATGGCTAAGGTGACATTCTGAGACAATTTTACAGCATTGAATTTTTGTCACAGTATTTCATAAGCAGATACACTTGTTTTCATAATACTTACGATGAATTGCAGTGGGGGGGATACTAAAACTTTTGTGCAGTCGCAACGGTAGATACATAGCTTTATAGCGACAACTGCTCTCTTATCTCTTCCTTATCTCTTCTTTGTGCACGTGAAGTTGGTTGGTTCTTTGCCCAGAAAATGTGCTTCGGTGGAGATGGGGAAGCCTCCTGGATGGATGTAAGCCTGACTTACTGTTACAGTTCTTTGTGATTCAGATTTCAGCCTCCATCACAGTCCTCATATACCAATGAAAATATACACTCAAAGCAGCCTATTGTGCACAGTCTGCAATGTCAATGAAAATTTGATAGAGGAATGAAGTCCGACACCAAGTGTGTTATAGTTTAGGGGATTATGAGTTGATTTTCATGATATGAGCAGAGCAGACATAAACAGATTTTTATTATACTTTGCTAGAAATTCCATGTTAAATGTTTCCCTGTGAAGACATAGATACAAATACTCATTTATAAAGCCTGTTAGTTCTCTTATGCAGCGATAACTTCACTGATTTTATTTTTTTAATTAACTTAGAAACAAATTATTTATGTGCAAAATTATTATTCTAATTGTGTGTGCTCATATGAATCTTTATTAATAACATTTTGCATAAGATTTATTTAAAATATTAGCTTGTATGTCAGTGATTTTGCATATAACTTTTCCAATAATTACAGATATACAATACCTAAGATGAGGTATTTTAAATTTCCCAAATCCAATATGGAGAGAGTCAACAATGCAATTCTCTTTGGTTTCTTTATTTTGAAAATTGATAATCGCCATTTACGCTAGTCCCAATATATTTTCACATGTTTATTCTGGAGGATTTTTAATACAGGAAAAATGCACACTGAAGTGTCCTCCTGCTATATGTAAAAGTACAAATAAACAATAGCATTAAACTCTTTTAGAAAAAATAATAGGCACTGGATTAAGTATTTTGAGATCAAATGTACAGCTATTGGATGTTTTTCTGGTATAGAAACAGAATAAAAATAAGTAATCTGTGTAGCCAGAGAAATTGAGTAAGGGAAACCCAGAAAATGAAAGGCATCAGTTAAATGACACTTATTAATTGTGTGATTTTTATGGTAATTGACAGTGATTTTATCTGAATTACCCCTTTTTTAAAGGTGGTTCCAATGCAGAGATTATCAGATGGAGTTTATTCAGTGTGACTGTGGTTTTAAGATATCTTGTTTTTCTTACATTTTTTTACTTACAATTATGCTCAGGGAATATATATTTTACCAGGACATTCATATGAGGAAAAGCAGTGAACAGTGCAGTCACAGTAAGATATGCATCATGGGCAGTTGGCTAGAAGCATGCCCTAGCCTGGAAATGCATTCCTGCCCACTGCTTTATATCATTATCCATCAATTCGTGCCTCAGCAAAATGACCAATTATTATCTGACTTTGATGTGTTCAGGTTGCGCATAGTTGCTGAAACATGTTATAGAGTAAATGTTGTACATTAAAATGTTAAGGGTGTACAATTGTGTCATTAGTACAACTGATAAACAAACCTACAACAACACAATAAAAGGCTCAAAGTTATCCTTAAACCACTTCATATTCTACCTGTTCATCTTGGACACAAGAATAATATGCACCTACAGATACCATGTGTTCGATTATTTGAATTTCCCTTGTTGCGATCTGCCAACATAATTTTTCTAGGTCTGTAAATTTGGGTGTTAGAAGGATGTCACAACAATAGAGGGAAGAGTTAAGTCAGTGCCCAAAATTATAGCCTTGGTCAAGTTTCAAGTCCACTGAGTAGGTTTATGGCATACAAGCATCAGAGTGTTCTCTTCCTAGTTAGAACATATCACAAGCTTCTGCTTCACCTACCCTAGGATGCCTCCAACTAACCAACTGACATTTACTTTAATCAGAGAAGGCATTGAATAAAACGGATTGAAAATGAGGATGAAATGTTACACAAGAAATAAACGTAAATAAGTAAATGGACACGCGGCTAAGAGGGAAGCAAGTCTGTCTTCCCCCGTTGTATGTCATGGCCCATTAGGGTCATTGCTTTCCATCCTCAAAGCCTGGCCAGACTGTGGCACAGATGCAGGAAGATGGTAAAACACTTCCCATGTGCTTTGCCTACAAATTCTTCCTTAGAGAACTGCACTGAGCAGAGAAGTGGAAACCCTCTCTCTACTGTACCGAAACTGATTTCCGGCTAATACCTATTCGCCACTGTCTCTCATTACCTTTTGTAGACACCCCTTTGGAAGCTACATTTTAAAATAGTGCAGAACCAACAGGCACAGCAGTGCTGAGGGCTTGTTTCACCCTGAGATGTGAAATTACTAATAAGAAAGAACAAATACTGCAATAACCAAGAGAGCCAGGCTCTCCGAGGAATGCATGGCTTCATACAGGATTCTTTCTGACGAGGGAATGATGGCTGACTTAACTTCTTCAGCAATAAATTCCACTCAGCTTGGTCATCTGACCAGAGAGCAGGAACAAGAGATCCCTCCTTAGTCCAGCAAGAGCCAAGCCAGGTAAATGATTGATAGAGAGCCTTCCAGGTTAATGTCTGGAAAGAGGTTTTTACCAGTCATAGAAGGGCTCTAGGAATAGAATCCACCCAAACAGGTTATGGGTAAACAACGTCCCTGGCTAGAGCTTTTCCCATTCTAAGTTGGCTAAAATGGGAACACACAGGTTATGGCAACTGCAGTAGATTTTGCCCATAGAGAGAACGCTTGGCTCAGGATATGTAGGAAAATGATGTTTTATGCAAACTATTTATTTATTTGTTTGTTTTATTTGAGAGAGAGAGAGTTCCAGTGTGCATGAGTGGGGGGGGGAGGAGGCAGAGAGAGAAGCAGACTCCCCACTGAGCAGGGAGCCCGATGTGGGGCTCGATCCTGACCTGAGCCGAAGGCAGATGCCAAACCCACTGAGCCACCCAGGCGCCCCTATGGAAACTATTTATTGTAAATAAAGTGAAGAAGCAACTGTGATTTGTTTTTTAGCTTATTATTTCTTTTTTGTAAATCAAATTAATGTCTTCACCTATGAACAGATACTGTAACATAGAAAAAAAGGGAAAACAAAGGAATTGGTGTTCCTATCCACCTTCCCAGACATAAATTAAGTTTTTCTGTGCTTACTTATTTCTAGAACTTCATGAGTTTAGAAATTATTCTTAAGCCTCAGTTTCTTGACTTCAATTTTAGACAGTTACCTATTGATTCTCAGTTATATATTATTAATGCCCTTGGCCTTTTCTCCATCTTTTATCTTCCTGGTCTTTGACTTTTTGTTACTTTTACAAGTTTATTCAATGTACATTGTCTGCAATACATTAAACCTATTAGATATATACTCTGTTTATACATATGTTTGTGTGTGTTCCTGATTATATGTGTTTATATAGGTGTGTAGCTTCTAAGTCAACAATATATTACATTGTTAAGAGTATATTAATAGTTTTCAATATTATGCCAAATGTTATGTTAGGATTGCATTTCCTTTCTGGTCTAATATCGTGATGCCTTTTAGAGTTCATCAGTGCTTCAACTCATGCATATTTCTGTTTGTTTCATATTTTACTTATGATCTTCTTGTACCATTTTTTTCCCTTACTAATTGCCCGTAAATACAATATACAAAAATACAATTCAGGTAATGGTTTCTACTATAAAGAAAATAGAACACGGTTAGATGAAAATCTGTGACTGGTAGAAGAGCTCCTTTAGATTGGGTCATCAGGGAAGGTCCACTAAGTAGGTGGCATGCTGGTTAAGACATGAGAGGTCAGAAGCCAGCCATGGAAAGGTTTGGGGGAAGACTCTTCCAGTTTGAGGACACAGTGAGACAGATCCGATGGGGAAGGTAAGAGAGAAGAAAGATGGTGTATGTTTTTTTTGCTTGAGTAATTGGGCTAGAGTATTTTCAGATATGGGGAAGACTTAGGGCGAGCAGGTTTGGAGTATGGGGTACAATGAGAGACATGTGAAAATTGACATAAACTTAGATATCAAGTGGAAATCCAATGAAGGCAGTTAGATACCTGAGTTTATAATTCAGAGGAGGGGTCAAAAGTGAAGATACACGTTGGAAGTTTTTTGGTTTTTTGTTTGTTTTTTTTTAGATTTTATTTATTCATTTGACAGAGAGAGACACAGTGAGAGAGGGAACACAAGCGGGGGGAGTGGGAGAAGGAGAAGCAGACTCCCCGCTGAGCAGGGAGCCCGATGTGGGGCTCCATACTAGGACTCTGGGATCATGACCTGAGCCGAAGGCAGACACTCAATGACTGAGCCACCCAAGTGCCCCACGTTGGAAGTTTTGATGTTACTTGATGCCATGGCACTGAATAGATAAGCCAGGCCATCAAGAAAGAACAGAAGGATCTAGGACCAAGCCTGAAGAAGTGTGATATTTAGGGGCGCCTGGGTGGCTCAGTTGTTTAAGCGACTGCCTTCGGCTCAGGTCATGATCCTGGAGTCCCGGGATCGAGTCCCGCATCGGGCTCCCTGCTCGGCCGAGAGTCTGCCTCTCCCTCTGACTCTCCCCCTCTCATGCTCTCTCTCTATCACTCTCTCTCTCAATAAATAAATAAAAATCTTTAATAAAAAAAAAAAAAAGAAGTGTGATATTTAGAGGTAAAGCAGAGAAACGTGACTCTGCCAGCAAGGTCAAGAATGGGCAGTTTGTGAGAATTTCAGAAGTCCTATTTATTCTGTGAAGTAGTCATTTCAGTGTCTCTCTCTTTAATAACTCTTTCTTTATCTTGGTCCTCTTTTTCCTGCTGCTGGTTATCCACATGTCTGGCAATCCTTGGTTGTGTTTTCAGGATTTGAGGCAAAAGAACCAGGTAACTATGTGGATTTCCTCTAATGCTCTAGATCTCTTATCCACTGGAGGGTAAGAGGGGGCCCATTGAAATAAAATATTTGGAGAATCATTTATGTTAGAAGGGATTTAAAGTTTTATTTTCATATTTAAGAGTTGTGAATTACTAGTATATTCAGGAATTTAGAGTAATTTTTATTTCATTCTAGTTGTTAGGCTTCTCCGACTTACACACCATTGCTCCAAAATTCAGGTTGCATCTCTACAAATCATGCAAAGTTGGAATTTTGAAATAGTGTCAGCTAGAAACATGTACTGATGGGGAAATAAGAACTTAATTTTATCTATTGTCTATAAACATTCTGACCAAAATAACTAATTTAGAAAGGGCCATAAATTGAGTAAATCTGTAAATAAAACATCATAGTTGCAGCTGATTTCATTTGCTGATACTTTTACGGTCTTACTGATAAAGATGCAATTTAAATGATTTAAGCATTTTGCTTTGATTCTGAAGGTAAAGCAGAAAATACAAATGTGAAGAATATCAAGTAGAGAGAATTGACTTACTGCTGTCAAGTTGCTCTATTTTCTTATCAATAGATTGTCATTTTGTGGAAAAACTCATATGTGTTTAAAACAGAATGACAGAATGTACAACAGGGATTTTAAAAACAGTCAATCTGAATGTATTCCATTAGTGCTATTCTTGATAGAAACATACATTCCACTGTGGATCTTGCTCATTGGCTTTATTTTGCCATCTTAAAATTTTAGCTTTGTCGAAGTCTATTATCTCCTTCTTTCCTTTTCTTTAAAAACTTCTCAAAAAACGCACCTTCAAAAATAAGGCCATATATCATAAATAGTTGCCAAAATTATAAACTCAGATGATTATAGATTTCAAATGTATTTTAAATTTGCATTAATGTGTTATTAACAAAGCTTATTTTCAAAATGAGAGCCCTAAAGAATAATTTCAGCAAATATGTTCTGTCTGATGATGGTGCTAATCCAGTTCAAGTGGATGAGGGGGTGCCTGGGTGGCTCAGTTAAGTGCCTGCCTTTGGCTCAGGTCATGATCCCGGGGTCCTGGGACTGAACCCCGCATCAGGTTTCTTGCTCTGTGGGGATCCTGATTCTCCCTCTCCCTCTGCCACTACCCCCTGCTTGTTTTGTCTCTCTGTGTCAAATAAATAAAATCTTAAAAAAAAAAATGGATGGGAAACAAAGAAGCATTTTTCTTATAAACTTGGATCCTTCTAATCTCAAGGTTCAGTGTTCTTTTGATTTTAGATGATTTTAAAACATACTATTGTTTTCTTTCTTTCTTTCTTTCTTTTTCTTTTCTTTCTCTCTCTCTCTCTTCCTTCCTTCCTTCCTTCCTTCCTTCCTTCCTTCCTTCCTTCCTTCCTTCGTTAGGTAACATGCCTTCCACCTTTACCCAAAATCATATATGACCCACACAAACAAAAGTGACTGTTTATGGGATGTCTGATTTTTTGAAATGTTTTTATGAGGACTCGCTGTTAGAATTCATACCACCGTGATATTCTTTGACTCTGGAATAATCAACTCCTCGTGATCATCTTACTTTTGCACATTATCTGTTTGACCAGTCTTAAAAACAAAAAACAAAAATAAAAATTGTGTCAAAGATAGCATATGGGTGGCCCACAGTTCAAATTCAATTATGCAATGTTTTTATTGGCACATAAAATTCCTTTTAAAATGTTGATTCAACATTACATAAAAATCTAGGGTCTATCTTCTTTAAACAAAAACAAAAATAAAACCCCAAAACAAACAAACAAAAGGAACTGTGCACACCATGTTTCTATGGCAGAAAATCTTTAGGAACGGAGCAGAGGCAGCCACCTCCTATTCTATAGTCCAACACACTTCCCACAATTCTTAAAATAGATACAATGCTAACTCACCTCAGCCATCAGCCTGGAGCCATCAGCCTGGCCTTTCTAGAATATATCTGCCATGCTTCCAGTTGGTCCTCGTGGTTCAGAGACCTATGGATGAAGAAGTCAGGTTATCATCAGTTCCTCTTCACTATGAATATGTATGTAGTGGTGAAGCAGAAAGAACAGCGAAAACATTCTCCTCTGTAAAAGGCAGGAAGGGGAGACACCGTGGTCACTGGTCCCAGGCAATGATGAAAGCCTTCTGGCTGGTCATGGAGAGGGGCTTCTACCCTGGGGGTGGGTAAAAGTCCCTTGACTAGATTCTAGTTTCAGTACTCTGAAAGGAATTACCCTGTTCACAGTGTTCTCTGTAGCCTTGGGGTGTGTGTTTCTCGTTTTTATTCTCTTGTTGACGTATCTCAGCTTTCATAGTCTCTTCTTCATGCAAGAGGGCCTGCAGATGGGATGAAAATTCAAAAGCGTCCAAGCCTGTTTTAGCTCAGGTTTGTGGTTTCTTTGGTAATGCCAAACCTTAGAAACCTAGTAGACTGCCCTATTGGCTTCCAGTAAGTTCTATGTATTAATAACAAATCTAAAGTTCTTTCTCAGACATAATTTTCATGACTGTTTTTTTGCCCCCTCCCCCATCATTTGGTAGCCAACCTGAGGCCATTGGAGATAACGCACTGGATGGGAGGGGCCACACCCTTAATCTGATTTCTGTCCCAGTCATGGTTCTTAATGGGCTTTGTTTTTCCAAAACTCTTTCATCCAAACCTCCTACTACTTGAGATCTAAAACAATGGGCTTTTTAAATTCTTAAAGCTACCATATCTAGACTTTCTCACATCCCTTACCTTTCTGCTTAGAGTCCATGCCTTAACTCTCCATTTCTTGTAATAGTCTGCTAAAAACTCAAAGTCATGTCAGCACATGCCACCACTTTTTTCCATCCATTTCACCGGGAGCCACCTTTAATATGCTTTCCAAGTTATTGGAAAGAAAGATTAAGAACAAAGAACCTACTAAATATAAAGACCATGCTACGGAGTCTCCTGCAGCAAGTTAATACAAAATGGCTATATGAGTACATAACTGGGGCACACAGTGTTACTTACTCCTTGAGATATATATAAGCGTGAAGAAATTCAATCGGTAATGTTACTGAAATCACCTAGCCACCGTTTTCCCCTAGAACAGTGGTTTGAGCACTTGGCATTCAGTGTCTGTGGCAGAGACTGCTAACTGCTCACCAAACCTGTTACCACCTCTTCCTGAACATATAGCCTAAACTGTATTTTCCTTTCTCCTTTGCAGTAAGGGGTAGTATCAGATTGTGAATGGAAACACCTAAGGATCCGTCCCATTAAAAAAATAAAATATAAAAAATAAATGAATAAATAATAAAAAAATCTTAAAAAAAAAAAAAAAGGGTGCCTGGGTGGCTCAGTCAGTTAAGCGTCTGCCTTCGGCTCAGGTCATGGTCCCAGGGTCCTGAGATCGAGTTCCGCATCGGGCTACTTGTTCAGCGGGTAGCCTGCTTCTCCCTCTCCCTCTGCCTGCAGCTTCCCCTGCTTGTGTTCTCTCTCCGTCAAATAAACAAATAATAAAATAAAAAAATCTTAAAAAAAAAAATTCTGTGTTTCTCCTCACTACCTGCTTGTTGCTTGATGCAGTAGTAAGCAGGAGACCTTGAAAGCCAAATGTTGACCATGGCTGAGCAGCAAGAAGGTGGGAGATACACAGTCCTGTTGCAGAGTGGCAAGCATGCTGAGTTTCAATAACATTACCGATTGAATTTCTTCACATTTATATATATCTCAAGGAGTAAGTAACACTGTGTGCCCCAGTTATGTACTCATATAGCCATTTTGTCTTAACTTGCTGCAGGAGACTCCATAGAATGGTCTTCATGTTTAGTAGGTTCTTTGTTCTTAATCTCTCTTTACACTGGGTTTGAAGACATCCTTTGAGAGGGAGTAGTGTTACTAAATGTAGCTACTTTGAGTTACTGGATAGGATAAGCTCCCCCTTACTTCAGTAGTATAGAATCCATGACATACAGAGGTGGAAAACATCTGAGTGGATTGACAAGTTGGACTCATAATACACTTTACATTTATATGAGATATGTAAACATCATGTTAAAACGTGGACAGCTTTTAGTAGCTTGAGGACATTTCTTGTTTTAGAGCAAACACTCAGATTTCTTCAAAGCTTAAAGCGTTCCCTGGTTTTAAATTAATTTTATACCACCACTGTACTGTTTGATTAAGAACAGCGATTTTCAGTGTTATCCTTGATTTAAAGTGGTCTTTGTGACTGTTACTTTTTTGGGGTACTTAATCTGCATTTATTTGGTAAAGAGGGAAGCTTTGAAAGGCGCAGAAACATGTTGTGATTTTTAGGAAGAAAATGGGTCCAATAGAAAATTACAAAGGAAGAGAAGAAGGAAGAAAAGAGAAAGGAAAGAAGGAAGGAGAGAATTTGTTACTTAAGTCTAAGCGTTAAGAATGCTTTATGAATGGGAAGAGAGAGCCGACTGAGAGAAGCATCTTCCGTTTCCTTCCCTCACCACTTAACCTTGTAGCTTTTAGCCATAATCACTGGGATATTGATGTGAAATAGACACGTGGAATGGTGAGAGGACATCTAACCTAACTCCTACATTTTTACGGAGGCCAAAAGATGCTACACATCTTGTTCAAGGTCAAGAAGATACTTATTTTGTCCCAAATTGCATGGTCAGTCAAAAAAAGTGATATTTGTTTTTAAAACAAGGGACAAAAGCACCAGCTCATATTTAGAGAAATAATGGTATTTCTTTCTGCTTTGTGTTTAGAAATGAAATAGCTATTTCTGTATTTAAGTATTCCCTAGTTTGTTTTCTTTCACTGAATAATGATGAGATTTGGCTCAAGCTTTGGAAAAGAAACTGCCCAATGAAACAAATGTTGCTTGAGGGAAGATTCCTGCTGCCCAAGAGTGGACCCTTGACTTTAGCTGTAGTTCAGACAGGCAGTGAGATTGCTCCTAGGCAAGAAGGAAGCAGGAGGAGCAAATCTCCCATTTGAATGTTCCAAGGATGCTCTCATGAAAATGCAGCCTGGGTATGGATGGCAGTAAACAGGAACGCAGCAGAGCATCTCGGGGATGCCAGGCACAGTGAGACACTCTCTCCTCATCTGCCCTGTGAAGATGTGCTAACTTGGACTTGCCCGAGGTAAGAGGCGATTGTCATCACATCCTGCCTTCTGGGCTGATGTTTCTCCAGCTCTTCTCCCCATAACGGTTTGTAACATATTTCGGGCATCTGATCCCCAAACACACTATCCACAGCAACACCATTGGGCCGTGACAGAGCCCTTTGGCGGCAACACATTCCCAGCTCATCTGGCAGAGGTTTGAAAGGCTGGCGGCACATTCCCACCTTGGGAGGACTCTGCCAATGTCTGCCCATGTGAGTGGGCAAGGTGAAGTTTCATCAGGCGTGTGGTTTTTAGTTGCTCCATCCTGCAGTTTGCATGGAGACCCAGTGACAACAGAGATGGCCCCTTCATTTTGCCTGTGTGCCCCCCTCTACTCGGACACCTTGTTCTCATCAACATCAGGGCGCTGTGTGGAGCTCGACTGCCTACAAGGCCTTCCTCACCCAGGCTCCAGCTGGCTACAGTGACTCCCAGGCCTATCCCTGCAGGCGCTCAGTTCTCGCCTAGAAGTGGCAGAACAGAAGGTCTTCCCGATTCACAGAACCAACTCATGTCAAGTATACATCACCATTATTTCAACTACGGGTCTCCAGCCCTACCTCCACACATCCCTCAGATGGCATAAAAAATATAGACCATTAACTGTTGAATTATGATAGAATTAAACAGTTAATTCTTAAGCAGCTGATAATAAATATCTTATTTCACCCATGCGATATCCTATATACCATCTTAATTTTAGTAGAAAGTATGTGCAGTACTTTGTGATGCTTGAGATTCTGGGACATACGGTAACATACAACTAATATGCTGATGTGGCCATGTTAAATAATTCAGATATAGGCAAAATTAAAGAAAATGATTGAAAATTAGTATGTGAAGTTTGTTAATCCTCTTGCATAAGTAAAACAATCGTGAGGAATATTTACCTTAAACTGACCCTTGAATTTTATCGCTTGCAGAAGATGAGTATTTGTTAAAATCAATGCAGGGGCGGTGCCACTGGTGAAAGAAATTTAACTTTTACATTCCTATTTGTCACAGCAGCATAATTCCCTTTAAGAAGAAATAAGTAGCACATTGTATCTGAGCAACTAGGTGGCACTGGTGCGTTATCCTTTCATTCCTACAAAAGTAAATTCAAAAATCATCTTCTGTATTCCAGTTCATTGGTCTAACATGCATATGATACTCAGCTGCACATTTCGGCAGTAACTTACAAGAGGCTCATGAGTGAATGTTAGAAGTGCTGTCAATCCTTAGAGAACACTAGTCTCTAGGCTTCCATTGGCATGTCATGGATACAGACCTTGAATTCACTGTTTTATTTTCTTAACTTTCTAGAAAAGCTAACGTTCTTCGAATGGAAGGCAGGATTCCCATTTAAAACACAAAGGTTGTCTTTGGAAATATAATGGGTCTCCCAGATCCCAGAATAGTAAAAAGAGATCATTCAAGGCAATTTTGTTACTATCAGAGGGGGTGAAAGTGAAAATTTCACAGCATAAAACCAGAGGGATACATTGAACTGCTTAGATTCTACTTAAGGCAGTAATTGAGTTTTCAATGCAGACATGCAAAAATTAATTAACAACATGAGATACTTGTGTTAAGTCTTAAGGTGTCAGGCACTGATCTAAGTGCTTTGTGTGTATTCACTGGCTTATTCTCCACAACAACCTTTGAAGGGGCACACTGACTCACCCCGTTTTTGTGGATGAGGTTCCTGGGATATGAGGGAGTACTGATTTATTTGCCCAAGACATACAGTTGCAGTGGTGGAACAGAGCTTCAAATACAAGGAGAATTTTATGCCTTAATCACTGTGCTAAATTCCTTCTAAAGGAGCCTTTCTAAACACTACTTTAAATTACTGAATATGATACATATGTTTAAAGTACAAAATTAAACTTGAAAGGGAAATTAGAAGAATAGGGCATGTATTTTATATCAACATGATAGCCATAGGATCAATAACTTTAAATCATAGAAATACTATAGAATTAAATTTTACTTGCATACAATTTAAATAGGTTAGCATGAGACACATCAAGAAGTATATCAAGCCACATTTGAACTGGCTTATTTAAAATCTGAATACTTAGGGGAAACTAGCAGTCATGTCCCCAGGTAATGATGTAGAAATTCATTTCTTTGAATTTTTACTCTCCGTCATTTTCATCAGTAGGATCCTTAACAAACAATCTCTTATATATTAAACAGCTTTTCTTAAAAGTTAAGTGCAGACACTTAAGAATTATTTCAACATCCCATGGACACTGAGCACTTACGATAAGCCAGGAACTACACCATGGCAAGCATCAGAAGTGAAAAGAACATGGCAGTATTCTTTTTCTGTGGCTGCATAACAAATTACTACACATTTAATGGCTTAAAACGGTACCTATCTGTTAGCTCACAATTCTATAGGTCAGTGATCCAGAATCCTGGGTCCTGTGAATAGGGTCTCATGAGCCAAAATCAAGATTTTGACTAGTGTGGGTTCTTATCTGACCTCTGAAGAAGAATCATTCAATCAGGTTGACAACAGAATCCAATTCTTTGTGGTTATAGGACTCAGGTCTCCATTTTCTTGCTGGCTGTTGATTAGGGGTTGTTACCAGCTTCTACAAGCTGCCCACATTCTTATTTGGTAGCCCCCTTCATCTTTAATCTTGCCTCCATCTTCAAAGCTAGCAATGGTGTATCAAATCTTTCTCATTTTTTTAATCTCTCTGATTTTCCATTGTGCCTTCCTTTTCTACCTCTTAAAGGACATATGTGATTAATCACAGTGTGGCTGATTTAATTTCCATATTTTAAAGTCAACTGACCAAGGACTTTAATTACAACTTCAAAATCCCAACCTAGATTACAGCCCGATTGACTAACCAGAAGACACGAATCTTAGAGAATCATCCTTAGAATTCTGCCTACCATAAATGCCTTACACCATCAAGGAGCATATTTTGTTTATCTTAATAGTCCTTGTCCGTGGATGTACTTTTTCTAACGTCAAGGTGAGTGTTAACATGTATTATAAATTTAGAGATTAAACAAATCAAAATATAATAATAACCAGCATGAATTAAGTGCATTAAATATGCCTAGTGCCTTAAGTACATTTTCTCCTTTGATCCTCACACAACTCTCCAAGTATAAAGATGAGTTTCATTGACTTTCAGTAACTTGCTAACATCAGACAACCAGTAAATGAGAGAGCCGGACTTCAAGACAAGAACTGTATGAATATAGCATCTCTGCTTTTCACAGCACAGCATGAAGGAAAAGGGATCTAAGAGTCTTGTCCTTGAGAGGAAAGTTAAGCTTCAAGTAGAAAGATTAAATAAAATTTGTTATGCAACATCAATATGATTAATGATTCATTACAGATAGCACAAAAGATTTTTATATGTATGTACCTATGATACTGTGTCCATTTCTATCACAATAATTAAGAAAGTTATATATATGCATGTGTGTATATATTTGAAACTATACATATGAAACTGTGTGGTGTGTGTGTGTGTGTGTGTGTATATATATGTATGTATGAAATTGACATGAATTCAGAGAGGATAAAAGGTGTTAAATAATGACTATTTAACTATTATTTATCAGGAATAGCAAAACTTGAGGAGGACCTAAAACATTAACTTGTGGACATGGTGATCTTATATTTATTTATTCTGTTTTCAAATACCAGTTTAAAGGGCCCTATTTAAAGTTGGGGTGTCCTAATTGAGCACATTTTAAAAGAAAGCAGCATCTTGGACAATTGCTAGCAAACTTTTGGAGCCACTCCTCTCCAGCTGATGGATAAAACTGTTCCATCGAATTTATGAGTTACAGAACCACAAACGCCAAAAGAAACTTTTAGACTAATATCAATGAACTGAATCCTACTCCTCTGGGTCCAGTTCTTAAAACAGCTGATGTTGAGAAGATCCTAAAAGGGATGGAACTTGGAGAAATCCAGTGAGGAATTTTGGTTCTAAGAGAAATAGGAGTATTGGTCAAGTAATTTATTTTCCGATTACTAATACTATCATTTATTGAGGACATGTTCCCATAGGCTAGTCAAATGGGTTTCATGACATTTCCAAAACATGTGAAAATTTATACAGTCTGCACTTTAAAGATGAGAAAACTTGGAATCAAAGAACTGTCACTTTCTCAAACTTCGTCACAACTCAAAGCCAAAAGCTAGAATTTGGGCTCTGGCAGGGTAATTGTGTCTTTCATATTTGTTTTTCTTTCTCCTATGCTACTGGGCCTCCCCATAGCTCAGCTCTGTACAGAAACATCCAACAACTTGTATGTGCTCTGTGTTTGTGTATGACCCACATAGGACATGCAGGCTGCCTTATCTTTTTCCTCTACTGCTGCCAGTTTTAAATGAACCCAAATGGGTGTCCTATGCAGCCAGGCATTGGGGGCATCAGCGAACAGGGTCAATACCTGATGCAAAACAATTGTGTGTGTGTGTGTGTGTGTGTGACCAAGTAATCAAATGGGTGGTTTTGTCCTGCGGAACACGAGGCTCTTCCCTACGTGGTGAAGTACTCCAAAGCAATTAAAAGTCTTTATTGCACTTTTGACCAGTAGTAGAAAAAGTGTGCTGAAGTGATCTTTTTCATAAGGATTCCAAATCCACATCTGGGATTGGAAAGAAAACTTGTTTAGAAAATTGTGTGTAAGAGGAAGCTCAAGATTGTCATTAGGGACACAGCAGATGTGTCATCCCAAATTTCCCAGGGAAGTGAGCAAAAAAAAAAAAAAATCACTGCTAAACAAAAGAAATTTATCTACTGGTTAGAAACCATCTTAAAAAAATTAACTGTAAATTATTGCTGAGGAACTAATTCTTCTATAGTTTAATGAACTTCTGGTGTAATGGTCTCTGTAAAGAAATCTTTATACTTTTATTTTCTGAAAATGTTTGCCATTGGCAATAAGGAATTATAAAGTAAAGAACTAAGTGTAGTTTAAAAGCTTTAAAGCACTAAGAAGGAGAAAATTAAAGGAGTAAAATGCTGATTAACAGTGATCACGTTTGACCCCTCTTTTTGCCACTCTCTACATACCACGGCCTCTAGGAACCTTTGCATGATTCAGTGAGCTCTTTAAAGATGAATTTGGTAAGTGTAGTAGGTTCAGGAGAAATACCTTGAGATGCGAAGTCTCAGGAGAAAGTGTGTCTATATTAAAGAGATACTTTTTGCTTCTGCTGTCAGAGGAATCCAGGAAACATTCCGTTGGCGGGGGGTGCAGGAGAGGGTACCAGCAAAGTAGCTGAAGGTCATCACTATGACAACCAAAAGCAAACACCATAGTGATCTGTACTTTGTGCTATTTCATCAATTTTTTATTATATACTAAGAAACAACTTTTGTACTCTACTCACAACGCCCCTGGCACTAACAACCTGGAATAGCACAGACCCTACAGGTTAAAGGTTCAGTCCCACAAGACCACCCCCAATTCAGACACCAATTGCAAGTCTGGGCCTCTCCTACTTTTGACCAACCAGCTATAAATAGGGGCTCCCCATGATTGCCTTACGTCCATAACTTGCCAGAATGGCTCACTCAGGAAAGTGCTCTACTTACTATTATCAGGTTATTATAAAAGATATGACTCAGGATCAGTCAAATGGAAGGGGGGCATAGGGCAAGTGTGGGGGGTAGAGGGTATGGAGCTTCCATGCCCTCTCTGGGATTTTCACCTTCTCCACATTTCCATGTGTTTACTATCATAGATACTCTCTGAACCCTGTTGTTTGATGGGTTTTATGGAGGTCCCATACAAGCACGACTTTTTAGATCAATAGCAATTTGTGTTTAATTCAATCAAGGCCTTTCCTCTTGGGAGGGGGGATGGGAGGTGGGCGTTCCTCTGGCAATCAGCCCCCCCCCACCCCATGTCCTCCAAGAGTCACCTCATTAGCATGAACTCAGGTCTGCTTAAAAGGGGCTTATTATGAATAACACATGATGGTTCTCTCACTTCTCTCAGGAAATTCCAAGCATTTTAGAAGCTTTGTGCTAGAAACTAAGAACTAAGACCAAATATTACAGCAAAAGGTAATGCCTCACCCCATCACTTAGGAAGTTAAAGGGTTTTAGAAGCTCTCTGCCAGAAACTGCGAGTAGATGCCAAATTCATATTTTCTGTTATATGCTTACATAAGCATCAAATATGCATTCGTTTGAATATTGAAATTCTTCAAGTTAATGGCTTCATTTCTTAGAACAATTTTAGGTTTACAAAAAAAAAAAAAGAAAAAAAAACGAAGAGAAAATACAGTTTCCCTAGACGCTCTCTCCCTCTACCAGTTTTTCCAATTATTAACATCTTACACTGACAAATGGTACATTTGTTATGATTGATGAATCAGTTTGATAAGTGATTATTAACAAAAGTCTGAAGTTTACATTACATGTCATGTATCTACCATTACAGTATCACAGAATAGTTTCACTGCCCTAAAAATCCTGTGCTCCACTGCTTTCTTCCCAATCCCTGGCAAACACTGACCTTTTTACTCTTTATAGTCCTGCCTTTTCCAGAATGTCATGTAGTTGTTATGAGACAGTGTGTAGCATTTTCAGACTGACTTCTTTCCCTAGCAGTCTGCATTTGAGGTTCCCCATGCCTTTTCATGGCTTGATAGCTCATTTCTCTTTAGTGCTGAATAATATTTCATTGCCTGATATACCACAGTTATTTATCCATTCACATATATTGATGGATAACCCGGTTGCTTCTAATTTGGGGGCAATTGTGAATAAAGCTGCTGTAAACAATCATGTACAGATTTCTAGGTGGACGTAAGTTTTCAACTTATGTAAATACCTAGGAGCGCAGTTGCTGAATCATATGGTATGACGATGTTAAACTTTATAAGAAACTGGCAGATGGGGCGCCTGGGTGGCTCAGTTGGTTAAGCGACTGCCTTCGGCTCAGGTCATGATCCTGGAGTCCTGGGATCGAGTCCCGCATCGGGCTCCCTGCTCTGCAGGGAGTCTGCTCCTCCCTCTGACCCTCCCCCCTCTCATGTGCCCTCTCTCTCATTCTCTCTCAAATAAATAAATAAAGTCTTTTAAAAAAAAAAGAAACTGGCAGATGTCTTCTAAAGTGGCTGTTCTCTTGTGCATCCCCACCAGCAATGAATGAGAGATCTTATTGCTCTTCTTAATAATGATGAATGGGAGTGGACTCTGCATATTGGAAGGTTTAATCAGTCAATTGGCATGAATAGTGAAGAATATTTTTTATAAACACTCATTATTTTATACTTTGTAACACTATGTGATACTTGGTGTCTAGAAATTAAAACAGCACAGACGTTTCTTTTCCTTGCCCAGAGACTTTTATTTTGGAAAAAGTTAACAACCAATTAATGAGAGTAATATTATTATTAAAATATTTATTGGTTGCACATTTATTTCAAATTTTAAACATGTTAGCTTGTATAAAACAACTGATTTGACAAATATACACAATATTGTAGGTAATGTATATGAGTGATATATAGACCCTTAATTCATTTGAGTGGTATATTCTTGTGGCAAAAAAGGATGAGCTTTAGACATTTATAACTTGGAAGAATTACTTAAACTTCAGTTGTATCACTGTAAAGTAGTTATAATAATACACTGCTGAAGTATGGAAAAAGTCTGGTAATCATGAAACTATAGGATATGTCTGGTGGAGAATAAGAAATCTGTTTGGGCTAGAAGTTACTGTTCTTAAAGGACCATACTGTGGAGAGTCCTGAATGTGAGTCTAAAGAGTTTGAGTTTTATTAGTTTATGGAAATTCATTGAGAGTCTTAAAAGGGTTGCTCATGGAATGTGGTCTAATCAGAGTTTTGCTTTAAGATTATTTGAGAATGGAGTTGAGAAAAATTTTGAAAGAAAAAATCAATATGGCTTTGATAACTCTTCAGAGTTGCACAATTGCTAGTTTGTTATTCCCTCTTATGAATTAGAAAGAGGACTTCTCCTCTCAAGGCATTTCACTGCCATCTTGCCGAGAATCTATGATGACTTAAGATATGGCTAACACTCCCACAGACTTGTGCAGTGTACAATAGTGCAACTGTATGCAGGTGTCCTCTCCTTAAGATTTTGTTATTCCCTCCAAAGTTTAATAAAACAGGCCTATTAAGGTTCTATATTTGTATTTTTTCTTTTGAACAAATTCTTCCTCTACTCTCTCTGATTTAAATATCACCTAATGCAGATAGATCTAAAATCTTTATCTCCAATATTAACATCCCCTCCTTCTTCTTGCCTCACACCCCTTGGAGTTTTATTCAGCATACTGGACTTGCCTATCTGATGTTTTAATACTTTTCAAACTAAATTTATCCAAAATTGAAGTCATTATCTCCCAAGCTCTAAACAGCTCTTTCTTACTTACTCTGTCCCTATTAACAGCCACATTTTCCACCCAGCCCCTCAGGTTTTAGGCAAAAGAGTTATCTTTCGTTCTTCTCCTTTTCTTTCTACATTCAGCATCATGGTTTACATTTGTGCAGGTTGTGCCTGGCTAAAACCTGAGGGGCACTGGTTACATCATAGCTATTGAAGATTTATATAATTACCACAATTTTCTGGCAGATACAGTACATATTTCTATGGACAACACTGTTTTTTACTGGGATAAAGGCCTTATAGACTAGTGATAATGTTGTAAGGAGGAAGTGGGTAGATTCTAAGAAAGCGGAGATGTCAAGTGTATAGTTCATGCCTCAAGAATCTGTTAGTAAATAAGTTAGTTCTACACCTAAAAGAGATTGTAAAATCCAAAAGTTTGGTAAGACTTTTTTTAACGACTGGAACACCTATACAGTCAGAGAGAATACAGTTATTGAACATGTAAGGGTCAGGGATAGAGGCAAGCCATGATAGAACAATGTGAATTTATGGTATATGAATTAATCACATTTTATAGTACAGAATGCAATATGATAAGATATACTGAATCCAGTACTGATTTTCAGCTTAGTCATTCCACCTAAAATATTCTGAGAGATACTCTCAAGGACGAATGAGTACCTAGAGCCCAGGATGATGGGTTATTGAGGAGATGGTCACAGTACCCCCCGCCCCAGGTTTTGTTCTACTATATGAATTTTGCAGAAAGTTTGCCAGAGGTTAAATGTGGGAGATGTTTTCCTACTGCAATGTTTCAAATCATAATTGTAATGATAGGAGTTGATTGACAGCTATCATCATATGAGCACACAAGGCTGATAGCACTGAAAATAACCTCACCAGCGTTCATGAGATGTAAACTATTTCCCTGCATACACCATTAGTTTCTCTCCATGGTGCTCACAGAAGGAATTTTATGCTGATTTAGTTCTTTGGTAGTAGGTGCTGGCCATTGCGGCTACCTTCCCTTAAGCACAGATTATGTCACATTGCAGAAGCAGACATCACCACTGTAATGAGTCTGTAAAGACTGGTTCTTTAGTGTGTCAGTGAACAGAATTATATGACAAAGGGCTGAGAATGTTAGCTGAGGGTAACTCGGTGCGTGGAGTTTCAAACATACTAAGAATGGTAGTTTTTTTACATTAACCGACAGTATTTACTACTCTTGTATGTCTGGGCCTCTGTCATATTTCTTATCTTCTTTGCTTACTTCATACTTGGCCAAAGCTATCAAAAGCAGCCCTACTTTTCATTTTAGAACAGAACCATGTGGACATGGAAAGTTGTGTTATCCCCATTTTACAGAAGGGATGACTGACACCAAGGGAGAAGAGACTGTGGAAATAGTAACTAAGAGCTGCACATGGATTTTTGTCCCATCCCTGGACTCCTTCATCCATGACCCAGTGCCACTTTAAATGTAGATATTTAAGTTACCTTTGAGATAAGATGGAGAACAATTCCCAACACTGGCTCTAAACATCACAGTGTCATGACCACGTGAATGGACTTGGCCAGTGTCGTGGATTCTGATGTTTTAAGTCCACGTCCAGTCTCCTACTTCACTGCCATTACACTCAGCTCTTGGATTTCAGCACAAAAAATTCTGACCCTAGATCTGTAGACAGATTTTCTATCATTAAAGCCAACACCTTGCAATATGTGAAAACAAACCTTCCTTACTGGGATCTATATGAGAAACGAGTTCACATTGGTGTCTTTTAGGTATCTGTCTTCCCCTGGGAAGGACAGAGCTAGTAAAGCTTACTATTCTTAGAAGTACACTGGAATCCTACTTTAAAACCACCTTATAGATAAAACCACATAAGTAATTCCCTAGAACAATAATCTTTTCCTTCGTCTATAATTGAATATCCTTGAATGGAGTCCAAGGTACTTTCTCCCCTTCCCCCACTCTCTCCCAGAATTCTAGTATTAATGCAAATGGTTTTACAGTGAATTTTTAGTATATGTCTCTTCTGACATAAAATATGCATACTATAAAAGATTTTCAATTAAGTTTTAATCTCAACTAACCAGACTCCGGTAGATATTTAATGAAGGACAGTTGCATACAAGTTGAGTGTATTCAATGTTCCTATTTGTATTTAAGTTAGATCCATATTTACACATGGGTTGGACACAACCAATCCATTTTATTATTCCATGAAATAAGATTTATTATGAGGTTCTCAAACTATGCCCTGGTTCTGTTTATTTCTATGTATTTGTGGATAATCTACAATACATTGTAATGACATATCTTTTAGTTTAAGCTAATATCACTCCACCTACATAAAAACAGCCTAGATATTTGTAAAAATTCATTTGCCAATCACCTGATTTGATATGAAATGACTATAATTCCTTTGTTGTTGATTTGGTTTATAAGCTCTAAATAAACAAAACCTAGATTTACTTTTCTGTCACTTTTCTGTAGTATCTAAATAACTATCTTTTTTTAAATAAAGAAATATGTAGCTGTGATATGGTGTTTGTACAAACCAGACTGAGGACAAAGACAACGAATTGATAGGTGTAGGCAAAATATATACGAAGCATATTTAATCTCAGCTCAAAAATCTGTAATTCATTGTCTGATGGAAATACGTCTAGGGTGTTGATTTCCATAAGATGAAGATTTTTGCTTTCTCTAATCATGTCCATTAGTTTATTCCAGACAGATTAATAATTTTTCACAACTGCTAATGGCAATTGTAGGCATTTAATTTTGCTTCTACCCTTGTGTAGTTGCTACTTGACAGCATATTTGTGCAATAGTAGATAAAAAATAATCCTAAGGCAATAAAACAGTCTCCATTTGTTATAGTACTTTGTTTACAAAAGCATAATTATGAGCACTTCAAAGTATAAAATATTTCCACCAATTATTTTTTTAATTAGAAATTTATGTTAGACTTTAAGACAATGCTGTTACCTAAGGGACTAAAAACTTATTTTAAAAATGAATCACCAAGAGAAAATGAACTTCTTTATTTTCTTTTTACTGGTAAATCTGAGCAATGCAAATCTGCACAATGCTTCTTTTGAGGAGAATTACAGTTGTTTTTGAATTCACATGCAATATTTTTATAGATTCATGCAATAGATTTCTTTTCTGTCATTTTGTACGAGTTAGAGTGGTTGTTGAATCTGATATGTATTCATTCTTTGGGAATATCTTAAAAACTTGCTCTACAATTATTTTAGATTAGGTAGGTCCACCCTATCTCTTTACAGGGGCATTTAGTGCTGAAGGATTGATTAATCATTTTAGAGAAGTTTCTGCTGTGGCATTTACGTCCAGATAAATTTCTTAGAGTTGGAGTCTCTAAAAGTTCTCAGGCTCACAGGGCAAGTATTGATTGAAAAATGATTTTTAACTCCAAACATAAGCTCTCTTTCAAATGATATCTTACAAACTAAATTCAACTTTTGACATACATAAACATAAATCATTCTCTTTTTTTTAAATTGATGTATAATTGACATGTAACATATTTGTTTCAGGTGTACAACAAAATGATTCAATGTTTGTATATATCGTAAAATAAGTCTAGTTAACAAGCTCGTCATAAATAGTTACAAGTTTTTTTCTTGTACTTGATAAGAATTTTTAAGATTTATTCTTTTAGCAACTTTCAAATGTCCTATACAGTATTATTAACTTACAGTCATCATGCTTTTTTATTACATCCTGTGACTTATTTTATAAAATAAAATTTGTACCTTTTGACCCCTTTCACTGATTTCATCCACCTCTGACAACCTCCAATCTATTCTCTGTATTTATGAACTTGGATTTGTTCATTTTAGATTCCACATATAAGTGAGATTATATATATTTATCTTTCTCTGACTTATTTCACTTAGCATAATGCCTTCAAGGTTTATCTATGTTGTTGCAAATGGCAAGATTTCCTTCCTTTTTATGGCTGAAAAATATTCCATTTTCTGTGTGTGCATGTGTGTATGTATTATATTTTTTTTAATTCATCCGTCCATCGACACTTAGATTGCCTTGGCTATTGTAAATAATGCTGCAATGAACATGGGAGTACAGATACTTTTTTGAGATAGTGTTTTTATTTTCTTTGGAAAATACCCAGAAGTGGAATTGCTGGATAATATGGTAGTTCTACTTTTAATTTTTGAGGAACCGCCATACTGTTTTCCATAGAGGCTGAACCAACTTACAGTCCCACTGACAGTGCACAAGGGTTCCCTTTTCTCCACATTCTTACCAACACTTGTTATTTTTCATCTGTTTTATACTAGGCATTCTAACAGGTGTGAGGTGATATCTCATTGTGGTCTTGATTTGCATTTCCCTGACGATTAGTGATGGTGAATACCTTTGTATGTACCTGTGGACAATCCGTATGTCTTCTTTGTAAAAATGTCTATTCAGATCATTTGCCCATTTTTTAATTGAAATGTTTGGTTATTTGTGCTCTTGAGTTGTATGAGTTCTTTACGTATTTTGGAGATTAACTTTTTATTAGACAGATGATTTGCAAATATTTTCTCCCATTTGATAGGTTGCCTTTTTATTTTGTTGATGACTTCTTTTGCTGTGCATAAGCTTTTTAGTTTGATGTAGCCCCCCTTGTTTATTTTTGCTTTTGTTGCCTTTGCTTTTGTGTCAAATCCAAAAAATCATTGCCAAGACCAATATAAAGGAGCTTACTGTTATGTTTTCTTCTTTGAATTTTATGGTTTCAAGTCTTATGCTTAAATCTTTAATCCATTTTGTTTTAATTTTTGCATATGGTGTAAGATAGTGCTTGACTTTCATTCTTTTGCATGTGGCTGTCCAGTTTTCCCCATACCATTTACTGAAGAGACTGCCTTCCGCATTGAATATTCTTGGCTCCTTTGTCATGAGTTGATTGACCGTATATGTGTTGGACTCTATTCTATTCCATGGGTGCATGTGTATGTACTTATGCCAATACCATATGTTTTGATTACTATAGATTTGTAATATAGTTTGAAATTTGGGAGCATGATACCTGCAGCTTACTTCTTTTTCAAGATTGTTTTGGCTACATAGGGTCTTTCATGGTTCCATACAATTTTTAGGGTTATTTGTTCTATTTCTGTGGAAAATGCCATTGGAATTTTAATATGGATTGCCCTGAATTTTAATGTGTATTGCTTCAAGAAGTATGACATTTTAACAATTTTAATACTTTCCAACCCATGAGCATGGGATAACTTTTCATTTATTTGTGTCTCTTTCAATTCCTTTCATCAGTGCCTTCTAGTTTTCAGTGTACACATCTTTCCCCTTTTTGGTTAAATTTATTCTGAGGTATTCTTTTTGATTCAGTTGAAATTAGGATTGTTTTCTTAATGTCTCAAATAGTTTATTATTAGTGTATGGAAACAGATTCTTTATATATTGATTTTGTATTCTGCAACTTTACTGAATTTGTTTATGGTAGCAGATTTTTGGTGGAGTTTTTTTTTGCTTCCTATATCTCATATCATGTCATCTGAGAATAGTGACAGTTTTATTTATTTTTTTTTTTCCCTTTCCACTTTGGATGACTTTTATTTCTTGTTCTTACCTAATTGCCCTGGGGCTAAGCCTTCTAATACTATGTTGAATAAAGGTGGTGAGCATGGGTATCCTTATCTTGTTTCTGATCTTAAAGGGAAAACTTTTAGCTTCTCACTGTTGAGTATGATCTTAGCTGTGAGGGTGTCATATGTGACCTTTATTGTGTTAAGGTACATTCCTCTATGCCCACTTTGTTGAGTTTTTATCATATATAGATGCTGAATTTAGTCAGATGCTTTCTGCACATCTATTGAGATGATCATATGATTTTTATCTTTCATTTCATTAAGGTGCAGCTCACATTGCTTTATTTGTGGATATTGAACCATCCTTATATCCATGGAAGAAATTTCACTTGATTGTGGTGTGTGAACCTTTCAATGCATGGTTGAATTCGGCTTGTTAATACTGTTGAAGATTTTTACATCTATATTTATCAGGGATATTGGCCATTAATTTTCTGGTCTTATGGTATCTTTGTCTGGTTTTGGTGTTAGGGTAGTGCTGGCCTCATAAAATGAGTTTGGAAGTATTTTCTTTTGTTTTTGGAAACATAAATAATTCTTACACACTTAGAAGTTAGGAGCTCATTAACTAATATAACTATATTAATAATATAGTCAATATACCCGCTGCTATAATGTGAAAATAAGCTTTAGTAGGAATATGGTCAATGTGTTGTTGAAGAGTTAAATATCCTGGTGGAGGAAGATGATATGATTTGTAAGATTGAGGCTATTTAGAAATTCCAAGACAGCTTAAGGAGAGCTAATTAGTTTGACCATTTTCTGTTCCTTTTAAATCCTTTGCTTATTTCCTAGGTAACTACTTCAAAATATCCCTAGTTCATAAGTTCCTCAAAAAAATAGAGTGGCAAGAAGTAACATACATGTGTGTAAAGACTGGGTATTAAGGGAAATACATTTGATGGGAGGGACAATATTGACTAATTAAAGACATTGAAACAAATAATATGAGTTCTATTTTGTTTTTAGAGACAATAAACATTTGAGGATCAGAATAATATATTGAATGGCGTGTTTAGAGATTTCAATCTAGAATGAGAGGCCAATTTAGAATCCTTGGTAGGAATCTAGATTTGCATTATGAGGACCCAGAAGAGAGTAAAGACAGCAAAACAGAAGGCAAGAGCAAAAGAGAACCTCAGGATTTCCACAGGATGAATAAGAAGGAAATAATGCTGAAGCTGTAAGTAACATCAATTGAGGCAGGTATAGAATGGGCCAATTGAAAGGCTGTAAGAGAGAAAGACACAACAGAGGAAAAGTACCAGTGTTGCTGTTGTTAGTTTTATTTGCTTGTTTGCTTTAGAAAAAGTTGCATTTATTCTTTTCAGAAAATATTATGGGATAAAAGTTTGAGAGCCTTTTCATTCTTCATCTCTCAAATTGTACAAGTATACTTATAGTCAAGTAGATGTATTTAAGTTATATGTCATGTTTAGGATCCAAAATGCTTTGGTTCATGATTTCATTCCATTAGCATATATGAGTGCCTATTAGTAGTATGGACTAGTGCTGGGTCCAGATTATTTAATGAAGGAAAAAAGAGAGTGATCCTGAGCTCAAGGAGCTCTTCCCTTTGGTGGAGAAGGACATTACTCACGTCATCATACCAATAAATATATAATTTTGCGCTGAGTTCATCACAAATAATGAAAGTAAACCAGCTCTTAAAAAGCACAGAACGAAGAGTTTGAGGGTGTCAAGGAGACCTCCCATGAGGCAGTGACATGTATACTGGGATTTGAAGTGTTAACAGAAATTGCAAAGGAAGAAGAGAGTTTTAGAGAGAAAGAGGTAAAGGCATATGCTACAACGCTGTAGTGAAAAGAAAATGATGTCTTACAGAGAGCCATGGGGAGAGCGCCTCATGCAAGATGTAAGTTCTAGAAGTCATGAATCACATCACAGAACATAGCAGAAAGGTACTGAGAAGATAAAACAAACTTTCTTAGTATAGGATTGGAGAGTAGGCATGAAGAACATTGTCAAAGTTCATTAAAATGAATATTTTTTTTAGTAGGAGACAATATTTGAGTATAGCATTTTCTCCTTTTGGCATTTTATTTAACACACTTTGTTTTTTGTTTTTTGGTTCTTGTTTTTTTTTCCACAATAAATGGACTGGGTACACGTTCCCAGGTATCTGTTAATCCTCTTGTTGAAATTTTGTGTCAAAAGGGTCCATAAAGAGAATTTCAATTACCGTTAGGGTTTCTACCCTGTTTTCTTAACCCCACACAGGGGCCATGACTTTGCTTTTTGTGGTCCAAAGGATCATATTTGATAGCCCCTTTGCACAGCCCCTCGTTTGCAGAAGTATAAGGATCCAAGGCAACTCACTGTTGAGTATCTAAGGTGTAACAGTAATGACTAGAATAGAAGGGAGATTCCCTTCTAGGGTTCTGTTTCTTAAAACCTCAGGAATGTCACAAGCTACTGTTGTTGCACACATTTTGAAAGGATAAGACGTGATGGTTGAACTGGCTGCTCTTTTGTGAGAGCTGCCGATGTCTCTGCCATGATTATAATCAGAGAAAATTGTAAATGTACAAAGAAAGGCAAATTCTGAATGCAATGAGAAGGTGGGAAGGAAACACTATGGCGTTAATGAAAGAGAAATGGCAGCTCTGTGGGTGATGAGGGAAGTTTATGATTCCTGGAGGAAGTCGTTATCGAGTTATGGCTTGGAAGATGGTGAGACTCAAAAAATGAGAGTGGCGATCAGAAGGGAAAAACATTTCAAGTAAACATAATTGTAAACACAGGCCCAAAAAAGTACTGAGTGTATTTAAAACTAAAAAAAAAAAAATAATTTATTTTGACTAAAATTGGAATGACATCTGTTTTAGGGAGAGTAGTTTGATGCCAAGTACATGCTGTGAACAAAAGGTTGAGCATACATCTCTCTGGAAGGAGACTTCTAGAAAATACTGCTGAACGTATATCCCCCAATTGACTGACATAGCATTCCTCTTTTCTTAGATATAGTTGGAAGGGATTTTCACCTTTGCTTAGGTAACTGTCAACCCCCCTGCAAATATATTTTAATTTGCAGATATGTACATTGGAAGTGGGTGAGTCATCTATGTTGGGTGGAAATTAAAGCAGTGAGATTAAATGCATTCAACTGAGAGAGACACAGTGAACTCAGGGCAAAGAGGAAGAGCAGACTCAAGAAACAGGAAATTTAGGTCAAAAAGGATTTCACAACAGCCCATGCACAGTGAACATATGGAAGCTATGAAAGAAAAGTTGGCATATCTGATAAAATTTCCCGGGGGGGGGGGCCCACATCTTTCCCATGTTTGGATTCTCCAGTAGTGCATAGTACTTATACGTACCATAAAAAAACCATTAAATATGTACAGAATGATTCCATGCAAAAATAAACTCAATAAAAATTACCAAAATACTTATTTTTAAAATAAAATGCTAAAGAGTGTGTAATATATATAAAGTAGCTGATGAACCTGGCCAAGAGGTTTCCCTAAAGAGATGCACTGTGTTGGAGTAGACTTGTGAATACCCATTTTATTCCCTAAACATTACAACTACCCAGTAACTCAGCTAAGCATCATTTCCTTCTTCTCCCATCATGTGCTTTATTGGATTTTTTTTTAGAAAATTCAAGGTTTAATTAGAGATTTATGGTTATTATTATTTTTTTTTTTAGTTTTCCTCATCATGTGGTCTTAGATGCATCAAGGTATCTAAGAATACATTTGCAAGCATTAATTGTAGTTATTTTTTTATCTTTGCTTCCCTGTGCCTTGTTTATAAATCTTTAATATAAGAATAACTGACAAGTGAAATTTATGTAAAAATGCAAATTAAAAAGGGCAAGGAAACACATTTTTTGCAATACTGCTTTATTTTGTAGAATTCTGTTTCATAATTAAAAATATGTTCGAACATAAAATGGAAGATTTACTATAACATTTACCTTCTGCTTATTTCCATTTTTTATGCTAATGGTTATACACTATGTGCTTTTTATATTCTTTAAAAGAGACAAATTATTCAGATTTATTTTTCTATTGAGAACTCTAAAGATACCACATTCATATTAAAAAGGTTTTACTTTTTCTCATTCTAGAGAATTGATGTTCAGCCGTTAATTTTTCTTTCCCCCATTATTTGTTGGTGATAAATACCAAAGATCAAAACTTTAAGTATTATACCTCTTTTACCTAACTTTGAAGGACAACTGAATGATGCAATTGATTTTTTTTTTTTAAGATTTTATTTTATTTATTTGAGACAGAGAGAATGAGAGAAAGAGAGCACATGAGAGGGGGAAGGGCCAGAGGGAGAAGCAGACTCCCTGCCGAGCAGGGAGCCCGATGCGGGACTCCATCCAGGGACTCCAGGATCATGACCTGAGCCGAAGGTAATCGCTTAACCAACTGAGCCACCCAGGCGCCTGATGCAATTGATTTTTAAACTACACATCAGATGCAATGCTGAGATGTCACGTTTACAGAGTTCCATGGGTTTTTACATTGGACTTCAAGATTATTACTCTTCTGGGTTGCAGTTTGCTGTAACCCTTAGGTCAGGGTTCTCCAGAGAAATAAAAACATGAGGGGTGTGTGTGTGTGTCTGTGTGTGTCTGTGTATAGATAAACAGATTGATCAATTGATTGATTGATTTTAAGGAATTAGCTCATGTGATTATAGAGGCTTGGTCGATCCAAAATCTGCAGGGTAGGCTGACAGGCTGGAGACCAAGGAAGAGTTGCATTGTGAGTCCAAAAGCTGCCTGCTGGCAGAATGCCTACTTGGTTGGGGAGAGATGGGTTTTTCTATCAGAGGCCTTCGACTGACTAGATGAGACCAGTCCACATTATGAAGGATAACCTGCTTTATCAAAGTCCACTGATTAAAGTGTTAATCTCATCAAAAAAAAAAAAATCTTCACAGAAACATCTAGAAGAGTGTTTGACCAAATATCACAACACCATGGCTCAGTCACACTAACACATAACATTGCCTATCACAGTGACTGTCCCTCAGTGCACTGTGTCTCTTCAGTCACACTCATACATTTAGTTCTAAGGCTGTTGTCTTTTTTTGCTTCCCAGACATTTGCAGGATTTTTCCCCTGAAAGATAAAGTTATTACTATTAACGATTGCTACCATTCTAAATTATTTATTACAATAACCACTGCCGCTACTATGAATTCCCAATCGCTAAACACCTTCTATGTGGTTTGCACTGAAACATGGGTTTTGCTCACATATTTTATCTCTAATCCTCACAACGAAACATAGAAAGGTAGTTATAAATATTCATTTTGCAAGTGGAAGAGCTGAGAGTGGGTTAGGGTTGAGGGGTCTGTCCAAGGCCTTACAGCTGTGAAGTGGTCAAGGCTGGACTGGGTCTCACGTTTCTTTTTCTTTGCCTGTACGTCACCGTCTGCCTCACTTAATGAAGCACATGAGTGGCTTGTAAACTGGGGCTGAGTCGTTCAGCGGCTATGACTTCACAGTGACAAGAGGGGTTTTTTTAATTAAAGCAAGAGCCATTAAATAAGATATATGAACCTTTTCTAATCAAAAGGCCCTTTTCGTAGATTACTGTGAGAGGTTATGTAATATTTCCTTGAGTTTTTAAAACAGTTGCCATTTATTTTGGCTTATTTCAGAGTAATCTTGTCTAGAGAGAGGAAAACTGAATATATCCACAGTTGCCTTTCCCCTCCGTCTCACCTTTCATGAATTAATTAGGGGTGATGTTGGAGAGATTCAGATTTGAATTACTTGGTAAGGATTATCAAGATCCAAGCTGAGGAATTTGGATGGGTTTCATCAGAAATTGATACTGTTGGGGTGCCTGGGTGGCTCAGATGGTTAAGCGTCTGCCTTCCGCTCAGGTCATGATCCTGGAGTCCCAGGATCGAGTCCCGCATCGGGCTCCCTGCTCGGCGGGGAGTCTGCTTCTCCTCCCTCTGACCCTCCTCCCTCTCCTGCTCTCTGTCTCTCGTTCTCTCTCTCTCAAATAAATAAATAAAATCTTAAAAAAAAAAAAAAGAAATTGATACTGTTGGGGCGCCTGGGTGGCTCAGTCGTTAAGCGTCTGCCTTTGGCTCAGGTCATGATCCCAGGGTCCTGGGATCGAGCCCCGCATCGGGCTGGCTGCTCAGCTGGAAGCCTGCTTCTCCCTCTCCCACTCCCCCTGCTTATGTTCCCTCTCTCACTGTCTCTCTCTCTGTCAAAAAATAAATTAAAAAAAGAAAAAAAGAAATTGATACTGTTACAGATCTGAAGGAAGGAGCCTGCTAGAGAAAGCCAAATGAAACAGGAATCCTTTATAATGCCATGATGGTACTCCTCACTCTCCTGAGACAGTTTCTTAGGACTTCTTACATTATAATTCATTAAGATGTCCCAACAATGTTTTATATCACAATGTTTATATCCAGGCAGTGTTTCTCTGTCATAGTAAGTATTCCATCGGAACCAAGAATGGGTATCCTTCTCCAACAGTTACATTGGCTTTGGAAAATAGTGTTACCTTTTGAGATCACAATTTAGAGTACCCTGTATGTCAGTCACTGTTGGCAGTGACAGATAAGGATAGAACTCAGAACTCTTTATTGCCCGTAGTCAGCACAATCCCAGTGGGGGCTTAAGTGGAGTTATTTTTGCATTTTAAAGCTGTACAGGCTCAAAAACTCTGAGTGTATTGAATATATTGGGCGCTGACATACAATAGAGACATTCATTCTGACACAGTCTGGTTCCTTTCTATTTATTTTCTTAAACAATTTTATAGGATCTTAGAGATTTCAGAAATAATCCTGTGTCCTACACAAGACAACTCAAGACATTCTCTTGAATTTTATATCTTTTTTAAAAATTTCAAATCATGGGGCGCCTGGGTGGCTCAGTCGTTAAGCGTCTGCCTTCGGCTCAGGTCATGATCCCGGGGTCCTGGGATCGAGTCCCACATCGGGCTCCCTGCTCGGCGGGGAGCCTGCTTCTCCCTCTCCCACTCCCCCTGCTTGTGTTCCTGCTTTCACTCTCTCTCTCTCTGTCAAATAAATAAATAAAATCTTTAAAAAAAAAAAAAAAATTTCAAATCAGACCTGTTTGGCTTGATTTTGATATGATTATCATAACCCATCTAATTATATCCCAAATCAAAGTGCATGTAGCTTTAAGTGCGTTCTTATTTTAAATGTGTTGTAACCACTTTTGTTACTGTTTTTCTTTAAGTCTGTATGCCACAAAAATATTAACTTAGGCTTCTTTAACTTTAAATCATTTATGAAAATTATTATACGGGGCACCTGGGTGGCTCAGTCAGTTAAGCATCTGACTTCAGCTCAGGTCATGGTCCCAGGGTCCTGGGATTGAGCCCCGCATCAGGCTCCCTGCTCAGTGGGGAGTCTGCTTTTCTCTCTCCCACTCCCTCTGGGTGTATGCCCTCTCTCTCTCTCTCTCTTTAGCTCTCACTCTCTCTCAAATAAATAAATAAAATCTTAAAAAAAAAGTTATTATACACTCAATCTCATTAGGTAAATGTGATTAAAACACACACACATACACACACACACAGAGTTTCAAGTCTGGAAAATATTTTGGAGGTTCTGACTCCAGGTGCAGCTAGTTGTGATTCACTGTGGTAAGCTGCTTAACGATTTTAAGGCTTGGTTATGTACCTAGCATTCTTAGACTTAAAGCTACATGCACTTTGATTTGGGATATAACCAAATGGATTATGATGATTGTATCAAAATGAAGCCAAACAGTTTGATTTGAAATTCAAAAAGAGAAAAAAAAATGTATAAAACTGCCTACCTTGGGGCACCTGGGTGGCACAGTCAGTTAAGTGTCTGACTCTTGGTTTTGGATCAGGTCGTGACCACAGGGTCTTGAGATTGAGCCCAGAATCTGGGTGCACTCAGCTTGAGTCTGCTTAAGACTTTCTCTCCCTCTGTCCTTCCCCACCCCTGCACCTCTCTAAAATAAATAAATAAATATTAAAAAATAAATCTAGTCTAAGACTGCCTACCTTCCGGGAGCTTAATGTCATGCAAAGCGTTCACGCCAACCTTCTTAATTTAAAGGCGGTATGCTAGGGGCACCTGAGTGGCTCAGTCCGTTAAGCCTCTGGGACTCTTGATTTCAGCTCAGGTCATGATCTCAGGGTCGTGGGATCCAGTCCTGTGTGTGTTGAGAGGGGGAGTCCATGCTCAGTGGGGGAGTCTGCTTGGGATTCTTTCTCTTCCTCTGCCTCTCCTCCCACTCATGTACTCTCTGTTTCTCTCTAAATAAATGAAATCTTAAAAAATAATAAATGTAGGTGATATGCTTGAATTCCAGGAAGTGTAATTAGATTTGCTTACAGTCTGAGAAAGGACCCTTGTTCTTTTGAGGTGCCATGTGACTCAGGGACATTGAATTAATGTCTGCTACTCTTGGTGAACATAGTAGTACCAAATTTTAGGTTTAGTTTTTTACAGAAAATTTTGGTGATTTAAAAAAATTTTGGTAGGAATACTCAATGCATCCAGCAAATGCTAAATCTGTGCAGGACACTATTTAAGTGCTTTACGTGTTTGTTCTCACTTAATTTCCATAGGGATCAGAAGGGCAGGGGCTCTTTTATCCCTGGAGTCTGATGATGGGGGAAACACAGTCCTAGAGATGATCTTGCCTACATTTGTAAAGGTGGGAAGTAGCAGACCAATAATTTGAACCCCGAGTCGTATTCTAGAGTCCATGTCATTAGTGTTTGAGCATCCTACCTCCTTGGTAAATAATGATATTTGCCATCAGATAGCATAGGCCATTGGCACCTCATTTGTTTTGATTCTAGACATTCTAAAATTATCTCATTAATAGGTAATGAACTTCATGGATACTTTTTATTAAAAGACTGAAGGGTTGGGGTGCTTGGGTAGCTGAGTTGGTTAAGCATCTGTCTTCGGCTCAGGTCATGATCCTGGGGTCCTGGGATTGAGTCCCGCATCGGCTCCCTGCTCAGCGGGGAGTCTGCTTCTCCCTCTCTGTCTGCTCTCCCCTGCTTGTGCTCGCTCTCTCAAATAAATAAATAAAATATTTAAAAAATAATAATAAAGAAGACTGAGGGGTTGGTTTTCTTTATAACCTAAACAAAATTATTATGAAATGGTATTTGTTTTACATTAATTTACATATTTATATTTTAATCAAGTGTGGTACTTAATATTCCATCAAATTATATTCCCTTATATATTGTGACTAGTTTGATGTCAACAGAGTACAAACCACTATTACATTAATTTTTTAATACTTTAAACATATTACTGTTGTCTCTAAATGGCAGGTGACTTCATGAGTTGAAAATGTACTACAAATCAATGTGCGTTGTCCCATTTCTTAGCATTTTTTAGTCATTTTTTTTTAGTCTACATCTATTTCATTAGAGAAAAACGGCTCCTACACTTTTATGAAGTTTATATGCCAAAATTTCATTGTTTTATTTTGAATTTATTTTGAATAGTCAGTGTTAGATACACCCTCTCAAACATTTTTTCATATTGTCAAGTTCATATAATTTTTACTTTTTGATCCATAAAGGTAAGAGAAAGGAAGTAGTATATACATACACCACTAAAGTCATGTTAAATTGTTAAAATTCTTCTGTTATTTTGTAATTATTCATTTTGATTCCAATGAATCAGTAAAACATTATGCCATTTTCAGGATTTATACTGTATAAGTTACTAGAACAACATTTGAAGTGATGAGAAATATTGATTATCTTCAGATGCACTGGAAGATATTAAATGTTTTATTTGCTATATTTTTCAAACTTCCAAACATGGTAATATGTCTCCAGTTAAAGTAATCTAAGTGAGCAGGAGCATTTAAAATAAAAGAACTTCCTAGCATTTTCTTGTTGTCTTTGGTCTTCTTGGCTAGACACTTACCCATGTGGAAATTAGTTAAGAGGAGCTCATTTCTCCAGATCTACACCCAACTCTTCAAGATTGGAGATTGACACTGTCATCTAGCCTCTCTTTTACATAAATTGCAAGATGCTTATCACAAATATCATTTTATCATGTTTTTGAGATTGTAAATAACATATAATATAAAATGGTGAATTTATAATTTCAGAGTTTCCCTCAAATACTAATTATTTATTTTCCAATGTTCACATATAGTTAATATATATAAACCTAAGAATTAATATTGCACAGAAAAATAATAATAAAAAAGATAGAATAACATTTATTAGTTTCTACCCAATTCATACATAAAACAAAAAGTGTTCTGTTATTAAATATATTTGACAGACTTGATTACTTGTGTTTTCTCAGTTGATGTACCACATTCTGTTCATGCCTGTTTTCCATGTCTGTTGGATTGGGGTCATGCCTTGTTTTTCTTTCTGTGTTTTAGCAACTTAGCGCAGGGCAGGCGTTCAGTAAATGCGTCAGAATTAGGAGAGAAGGGGAAAAGAATGGGAAAAGAATGGAGGGGTGAAGGAAGGCAGAGAGAAGTATGAGACAGTGATACTAACTAAAGGATGACTACTACATATCCCTAGGGGAACGCTATTACTTTACTTCTGTCATTTTTAGCAGGCAAGAGTCCCTTTTCACTGAGCTTTCAACTCCTGTCAATAGCCATGTGAAGGCTAAAATTAGATCCTTTCAGATTAGGAAAAGGAACCAAGAACCAACCAAATGAAAAAATATATATATATATATATATATATAACATCTCCTAAAAAGAGCTGTAAACTATTTCTGTGTGAAAAATTTGTAAGAATTCAAAAAAAGAGGGGCGCCTGGGTGGCTCAGTCGTTAAGCGTCTGCCTTCGGCTCAGGTCATGATCCCAGGGTCCTGCGATTGAGCCCCGCATCGGGCTCCCTGCTCTGCGGGAAGCCTGCTTCTCCCTCTGCCACTCCCCCTGCTTGTGTTTCCTCTCTCGCTGTGTCTCTCTCTTCAAATAAATAAATAAAATCTTTAAAAAAAAAAAAAAGAATTCAAAAAAAGAAGCCCAGAAAGAGACATTAAAGTAAATAGTGTATCAAAATATTAAGACATGATAAATGATAGTACAAGAAACAGAAATAGTCAATTAAAGGGGGAAAAGAAAAAGATGTCGAGAAATGACTCTGGACAAAAAGAACACATAGCACCATGGATTCTTTAGCTTTCTCAGTGGTCAGCTAGGCCTGTCAACTAGTAAGGCTGTTATTTGTGCCTTGCTCTTCTTAAAGTGCCACCGAACACACCGATGCAAAATGTGCTCATGGTGTTGAGGCTCCCTTTTCCCCATCTACTGGAGAGAAGGAATGGATTTACCTCTCCTGAGATCCTGAGACCATGGAGACCATGCCCTCTACAAAGCCTACAGCCAAAAGACAAAATGAGATTTGTACTCTCCTGTCCTCTTCAAGCCTACCCTAAATCAGGATATCTCAACTGCAACACTACTGACAATTTGGACCAAATGATTTTGTGTGGATATACACAAGAGAGAGGAGGGCTGTCATGTGTATTGTAGGATGTTCGGCAGCTTCTCTGACTTCTACCCACTTAGTCACAGTAACATCCCTCAGTTGTGGCCACTAAAAATGTGAGCAAATGTTGTTGAATATTCTTTGTAGGGCAAAAGTGCCCCTGATTGAGAATCGCTGCCCTAGATAAAGATTGTGCTTATTTCTTCTCTTCATCCAATAATATGTCTTGATTTATATTTCAGTATAATTACTGGGCTTGCCCTGATCCATTCTCTAGCTCTCACTAGTACCACATACACAAATATGAGAAAAGAATACAAGGGTAGATCCATTCTTCATTTTGGAGCCATCCAGTCCCTGAGGCGATTAGCCCGGTGACTTTGGTCTCATTAGCATGAAAAGATTTCACAAGAATTTCAAACTGTTAGTACTGTGCACGTTCATTCACACCCACGTACATACACACAGAATTAATAACCAATCCAATAGTTAAAAGCAGAACAAGTGGTGAAATATAATTTATATGGTATTAAAAAATATAGCTGAAAATAACAGAAGGTATGTTTTTTTTATTGAAATCATATGGGAAAATATTGGTTAAAAAGACTATGACATTTTGTTCCTTTACTGTATCAACCACATAGTTCTTTCCAGCAAACCTTGCCTGTGAAAATGACAATACAAAGAAAATTGTCAGAATACGGAAGATTTTTTTTTTTCCTATAATGGGATATTGTAGAGAATGAACATTAAGGATTATGTTCCTAATCCATTCCACAACTCCAGTGGTGCAAGATGGGACTGCATAATGTATCCACTTTCATGCAGTCTATTTTAAGCACCCAAGTTTGATGATAAAGAAGTTAATATGGTTTCCAGTAGTGTCTAACTTACCCTCAGGGAGTAGCTCATGCTGGGAGACCTTGGCTCATTATGGATTATTTTGTAGCATCAGTCATGCTATGAGATGACAAGGCTTTATAAGACAAATATTATGGATCGATCTTCAGAGGCCAACACTACATGCAGCCAAAAATCCTCATTGGCAGAACAAAACTGAAAGCTCTTAATGAATTCTGTTACCGTGGCAGCATACTGTCAAATTATGCACTAATAGGAAAAGAGCTAGAAAACCATACCAAGAAACCAGCATGTGTTTTGGCAAGCTGGAGACCAGGGTGTGGTGCTGAGCTTCCAAACATTCTAAAGGAGAGAATTAACATCAGAGTAAGCCAAAATCCTTGTGCAAACTCTCCAGGCTTTCAGGTATGAATCCTAGAGCAGCTACTTGAACATGAGGGTAATTTTTTTTTCTTGTTTCTTTTCTTTATTTTTTTTCCCAAATGTAATTAGATGTTAATTGGTTTAACAATAAAGAGCATAACAAAAGGGTAATGAGACCACATTTTAGGGAACAGAGTTCTATTTTATAAGTCAATTCCTACACTATATCAACATCCGTAATTTAAGATGTGGTAGAATTTTATGGCAATTAGCACAATGTAAAGGTGACCAGATGTCCTTGATTGCTTAGGAATGAGCCTGCATTTTATATTTTTGCTTTTGGAAGATAACCACATTGAAATCTTTCTCAAATTGTATCATGTAGATCATGTTGTAAATCACCTGAAATATCAGAAAATCAGAGATTTCAATGATACGTATATAAAGCATCTGGGAGAATGAAGATGTACAAGTTGTCTGTGAAGTTTCACTTATTTGTAGTATTTCTTTTCTTTGTTTCAGGGCTGGTATTTCCCAGTTTCCTAAAACTTTGGCACACACATTGCAAACTTACCTGAAACATTGTCTTTTTCTCTGTTTCCCTTGTTCTCACCCAAATTCTGTATGTTATTTCTTATCTTGCATTTATTTCCCTTTTCTTTCCCAGAAAACACAGTTTCCCATGTCTCTTCTCCAACTGTTTTTGTTTGGTTTTGTTTTGCTTTTTGAAATGAAAGGAAAGAATATGGCGATGGAGAAGTGGATTTCAGACTTTGCTCCCTAAAAACCTAGAGGTTTACCAGAAGTGGCTTCTGAGCTGTAGGTGGGGGAGAGAACACAGGGAGCAGAAGGGCTCTAGGACTTTTATTCCAACTTCCATGAAGTTGGAATAAGCAGTTTTCAAAGAATATTCCATTTAAAGAAAGATTTCCACAACACAAGTATCTCTACTGTGATAGAACCCACAAAGCTATCATGTAGAGTGTATCCAGGTAGGGCATTTGATGAAAGGAATGCAATCCCACTGAAAAATAGAAGCGTGGGGAAGTTGAAGAAATTTACTGTGTGAGTTTTATCCCATCATTAATCTTCCTTTAACCAGTTTTTTGTTGTTGTTTTTTTTTTGTGGAGCCCAACATGTGGCTTGAACTCACGACCCTGAGACCAGGGTTAACTGACTGAGCCACTCAGGTACTCCCCACCCTTCCTTCACCCACCTTAAGTGCAATGTCAACAAAAAAATCTGGAACTACTCATTTCCTCCTATTTCACAGTAGCTCTCCCCAGAAAACTCTAGCATGATTTCATACTTTCTCCATCTCAACAGAAACAAAGCATATATTGGTTCTAGAGTATTTCCACTGAGTGGGGCAATAAAATAATATGAAAGGGTAAAGATGTCACTAAGTAGCGAAGCAAGCCAACTAACAACCATCTCAAATGATGTCTCTGTTGTTGTTCCAAAGAAAGACTGTATATCTCAATAATTTCTATGGCTAGAAAATTATTTTTATAGGGAAAAAATGTTACTTTTTAGTCATAAATATGTGTTCAGTCAATACAGAATTATCCTTACATAAAATAAAAATTATAATTTGTATCCTAATAAGATGTAAAATTAATTTTAAAATTCAAAAAATAAATTTATACCAATGCACTGTAAAGATTTGTCCTACATTAATGAAAATAGAGTTTGAGGGCGCCTGGGTGGCTCAGTTGGTTAAGCAACTGCCTTCAGCTCAGGTCATGATCCTGGAGTCCCGGGATCGAGTCCCGCATCGGGCTCCCTGCTCGGCGAGGAGCCTGCTTCTCCCTCTGACCCTCCCCCCCTCATGTACTCTCTCTCATTCTCGCTCTCTCAAATAAATAAATAAAATCTTTAAAAAAAAAAGAAAATAGAGTTTGAGATTTATAGGACATGATGTCAAAATGCTAATCCTTCCTAGCAAAACATGAAAGGGTAGGAAGTCATGGATTGTTATTTTCATTTAAATTCTTGAAGTTTACCCTTAAATTAACTGCTATTAAATAGCTTTTTCAATGATGTTGGATAGTAAACAGTTTATTATTTATCTTGATTTTTTCCTTGAGGAAATAACTTATTGCCCTAAGTTTTCTCCTATACAATGGAAAATTATTTCTTAAATTTACCATAAAATTTTTACATTTTATTTTAAAAAATTCTGTTTTCTCCAAATCCAAGTGGTATGGTTTTTTTTTTTATTCTTAGCATAGTAGAGAACTATGTAAAGAGACATTTTAGGGGGCGCCTGGGTGGCTCAGTCGTTAAACATCTGCCTTCGGCTCAGGTCATGAACCCAGGGTCCTGGGATTGAGCCCCACATTGGGCTCTCTGCATAGCAGGAAGCCTGCTTCTCCCTCTCCCACTCCCCCTGCTTGTGTTCCCTCTCTCTCTGTCTCTCTTTCTGTCAAATGAATAAATAAAATCTTTAAAAAAAGAGAGAGACATTTTAAGTTATATTATGTCAGCAGATTTTGGTTACTTGGAAAAAATGTATTAAAATAACATGTTCCTAATTTTTTTATTAAATGTTACTTCTGTATAAATTTATAGCAGGAAATACTTTGGCAAGCTACAGCTTTTAAAATTAACATTGAGTGTTTTACTGGAAAAAGACTTTGAAAGTTGCCTTGTGCTTTTAACAGTGGCTGGAAAAGGAAAAGAAATTAAAATGGATAAATAGCTAAAATGGAAATGCATAATTACAATGAAATGATACTTAAGTCCAAATCAAGTTTCAGTATAGAGTATATTTTAAAATATCTTCAGAGAAAGAAAAATGCTATATCTTTTAAGATTAAAAATTTCCTTTTTAAACGTGTATTTTCAGATGACTTTACTTGTGATTATGTATGTCTAATTCAAACCATGTTATGTTTCTTTCTGTGTTTGGCAACTTTCAACCATTAAAATTAAAATTAGTGTTTAAGAAATAATTCAAGGAAAAGACTCCTCCAATAATATTTGCCCCAGTGAGCTGGGTAATTCTTGTAAATTGGTCTTTTGGCCTGAGTGATTTAGATAATTACTTAAATTCTCTATTTCAGGTTGAATATTCAGATACTACTCAATATCAAGCATATGATAAAGATGATTTGTTTTATTTTTTCTTCAGTAACTTGATCAAAGATAAATGAAACAGTATACTTTACCCATTTATTGACATCTTATGTTCTATAATTGTTCAGAAGCAGTGTATCTTTAATTTGATTAGATCTTTTTTCCTATTGTTATTTTCCAATTTGTTTGATGAGTTAGCAAAGATTTATTTAATCAAAGAAAATTCCGGATAACTGGTGAAACATAAGTTTCTAATCAGTATGTAACTCAAACTATTCTTTATTCACTCCATGAAAACCAATGATTAGATTACCTATAAACATTACAGGGTGGGGGAAATGAATGCATTATCTACTCAAGTAGGATATTTTCATTTTTGCATAACTGAAATTTTCTTTTCCTTTTTCAGTAGTATTTTTAATTTATGGTATGCATTGAGAAATAATTTTCCCTTGCCTTTTGTAGTTTTTAATTCATGAAAATAAACTAAAACCAGGAGATTATAATTATTTCTTATTTATTAATGTAAAAGTATCCTATTAACTATTACAATTTAGCCTTTATTGTATTTTAAATTAACATATTCATGTTTTTGTGACTTTTTAACAGGCAACAACTTCAAGATCTTGTGGTGGATAGAGATTTTTGCTGCAAGGAAATAACAGTAAGTGCTTATGTGTATGCAATAACTTTTTAAAAACTACAACATCTCAATATTTGGAACTCCATTATGCTTAAATGCATGAAAAAAGTTAATATGATTATTTAAATTTAGCCTCCCATTCTATAATTTTGATAAACTGTACTCACTCTCGTGGTATTTGCCATAGAGTTTTAAAAGATCATTTTAATAATGGAGAAATTCAGATCCGTGGCCTTGTCTTTACATTTGTCCCACATGTTTGTTCTGTTGTGCTGTATAAATTTTCTTTATGCTTTTATGACATTGATTATCTCTTTGATTTGCTGATTTACAGACAGCTGTTTTCTATGGGCAATTATTTGAATATTGGTTTTCAAATTTTGGATTGTGGGACATTTATTTTGCATTAATAACATTTTTTAGAGCAACTCTAATTCATCTTTTGTGATGTTGTATTTTAAATAGTTTTCATACAAATACAAGTCACTAAGTCTTATATCAATCTCACAAAAGGTAGGACGGGCATCTTTCTCCCAAAGGAAGTTAATAGTAAAGTGGGATGGAGCAACTTCTCAGTTATTCTGCAATGTATTTTCATAATGGTTTAAATCTGTGTTTATTTCAAATGTGAGCATAAGTAACTTTTGTTTTACCTGCCATCCTGGGTTATTGTGTGCCTTTCTTTACATTAATGTAATTACCTGGGAATCATCTCTATTCCAAATTGAATAGGGAAATATCAGCATGCTGCAGGCTCTGTGCTCATCCAGGAATTAAAGTAATTTAAGATACGAGGTTTTAAATGGAAACTCTTATTTGTAAGGAGAAGATGTAATTCACTGCCAGAGGTATCTGTCTTACTGAAGCCTCTGGAGAGACAGAAATGCTCTCCAAATTCTGACTTCTTGGTTCTCTAAATACTGCAGATACTGCGATCTTACCTACTTGGATAGATTTCTAGTGTGTTTTGTAGTCTGGGCTGTGACCTGGCCTTTAATCCTTACTGATACTGGTGTCTGGGTATCTTTCTGACTCAACAGTTGAGCTGTTTGGCATTACTCCTGCCCAGTGATCTTCAATTTGACTAAGCCTCCTCAGGCAGTTACAGTGTCTTCCTTGAATACGAGGAATTAAATGTTGTTATTTCATAGAATAGGGAATGATTAGACTTATAAAATCCCTGCAAGGCTCATTCAGGAACTTGCTGATTTATAAAAGAAATCATTTTCTATTTGGGGGATTCCAACTTCACCTGTTTATTAAAATAGTTGTAGATACAGGCTTTGGAGAAAAAGTTATATGGATCCTTAGAAAGCCTTAACTGGTTCTAGCTTTGTGATAGCCTAAATGTGATATGAAATGACTGTTGAAATGACTCAAACTATTTCTCCTTCTTACCATGGAAAATAAAGAGGAGAAAGGGCAAAGACAATGTCTTCATACATGAGAAGTGTGAACATGTCCAGTTCCTTATAACCAAGTGGCGATCATTAGTAGTAGAACTGCGTATTTTATAATGTAATAACCAGATTGGTTCAAACTCTCTTTTCCTTAGATGTTCTAATATTTTTTTATCTTCAAGTCATGTCTACATACTTTCTAGAAACAATAAAATATAAATATGGATGTGTATAAATAAAAATACGTATTTATACTAGTACATATACATTTATGTAAATATATAAGTATACACACACGTATCAGCAAAATTGTATTTTCTTAGCATCCCTAAATGGGAAGCTTTGAATACACATATAGAATTTTATTTATCTTTGGATTATTCTAAATGATTTTATCTCTAAATCTTCAGTCTCGGTCTGTTCTTATTCTGTCCTTCATCCATGCATTAAAGAACTCTCAGGGAGCTGGATGTGTGGGCTCAGACACAGATGGCTTAGGGAGGAAAGACTAAATTCCTGTCTACTAGTTGCCCACAGGATCCTGGAGAAAATATGAAAATTTAACAAATTTAATTCATTGTGGTGGGAATTATGATAGGAATCAGGATACAATGATTGAAGTAAGGAGGTAAGTACCTAGGTCATCCTGGAGGCCTAAAGCAGTGTTTTCTGGAGAAGGTATTTCTAGAACCACAGTAGTGGTGGTACAGAGAGGGGGTGTTGGTGGTAGTGGTGTGTGTGTGTGTGTGTGTGTGTGTGTGTTCCAAAGTGGGGTTTGGGCAGGGGGTAAGGGGTGAGGATGAGGATGAGGATGAGGAGACTGTAGGAATCATTCCAGGCTCTGTGGGAAGGGAAGTCTATATATGCAGTAGATAGTAAGATCAAGGTGACAGGAGACTATACCTGCTCAGGGAGCACAGGATAAAAGTTGCCATGTGCCAGGAAATGAGAGAGCTAGAGCATAAAATTACATCCGCAACTGTACTCAGAAGTTTGCATTTCATTAGATTGTCCCCCAGGAAATAAAAGGGGGCCCTACTGGATTTTACAACAGTAAGGGGCATTGGAGTTGTATTTTGGGAATATCAATAGAGTGGCAGTTTTGAAGAAGGATTAGGAGAGATAGAAAAGGAACAGCGGAAATGGAGATAGGAAAACCAGTTAGGAAATTGTATTAGTAGTTGCAAGAAATAAGTGATGGCCAGCTTATCAAAGGAGGGGGCTTTGCGGGTCAAGCAAGAGCCTGGAAAACTCCAGCTCTGGACAGTGGAGACCAGGTTGTTTATTGGATGTTATCTGTCCTGTTGGAAGAAGGAAATCTGTAGGATGATTATTGACTGGGAGACCCATGAGTGGGTCGAGGGAGAAGAAAGGCTAACGTTAAACTAAACAGTTGCAGGAACACAAAGATGTCTCTGACTTAGGGTACTGGAGTCTTCTTAGTTCCTAGGAAGCATTAGGTGTGATTATGGAGCTCAGCTTAGAACCCAGACAGAACCAGCTGGTTATAATGGCTATGACCATGTTTTCTCTCCTTGACATACTATCCAATACAGTAGCCTCTAGCCTCATATGATAATTAAAGTTAAAATTAATTAAAATTAAACTAAACCACAAATTTTGTTCCCCAGTTGCCCTTACCACATTTCAAGGGCTCAAACACCAAATGTGGGGAGCAGCTATCCTTTTAGACAGCACGTATATTGCCAAAAGTCACATCTGACAAAGCTGTTTTAGATACTCAAAGCAATCATGAAAGAATGCTATTTTGAATCACAAAATAAGATACATAACTAAATGCGTTTTAACATGTATACCCTTCTAAAACTTTTAGAAATAGAATTATATTCTTAGTCCATAATCAGTCAGTCTGGTGAATAACATCTGAATTTTAATAGAATGAGAAAATTTTAAATCCTCAGGTTTATATTTGAAGGATTTTTTCTCTTCCATCACTGAGGAGCATAACTAAAAGCTACCGTGCCTCTTACAGAACTGACAAAAAGCTTATGGTAATAAATCAAAGAGGCCACTGTAGAGCAAGACAATTTTCTCAAAATATCTTATTTTCTTAATGCTTCTTCAGCATCTCAATTTCCATCTTTAAATTCATTAATAAAACTTACTGATGTCAGTTCTCACTAAAAGATGATAACATTTGAGATAATAGAATTTTATTAGATTGAAATTTCCAGGGCTCAGTATGTAAAATACAGTTCACCACCTTTGACCTCTTCAAATGTATGAGAGAGAAAAATTTGAAATATCAGTTTTTAACAATAGTGTTCCTAAATGATGGAATCTTTTATCTGAGGGAAATATACTCTGATTGCACAGGGAAAAGCCAATTTGCTCTCTATTCTAATTATACACAACCTGAGTTCATTACAGGTGGTCTGTAGGTTAAAAGATTGTTTCACACCTGGTAGAATGTTGGTTATAAACAGATTACTTGATCTTCCCTTAGCATTATTTGCAGATGAGATATTCAGGGGGAAAAATCAGTTGGAAGTAGGTAGGAAAGGAAGCTGTGAAGAAGTGAGTTAATTTGTAGCTACAGTCCTGGCCTGTTTTTCACAGAACCCTCCCCATGATATTATTTACTGGCTAGAAGCTGTTTGCATTTGGTTACTTGTCTAACACTGCAAACACACACACACACACACACACACACACACACACACACAAAACACGTCTGTACTTCATTCTCTTCCCAGAAGAGTTTATCAGTGTTACACACACACACACACACACACACACAAGTCTGTGCTTCATTCTCTCCCCCAGAAGAGTTTATCAGTGTTTTTGCCTGTTCAACTTTGACATTGTAAAATGAATCTCCATTCTCCTCTGTCAAAAATAGCTTCATGATTGGTCTCCTTGACTACACACTTTCCTTCTTACTTGCAGATTAATCTAAGGCATTGTTTTCATCATACCCCCCCTTTTTTTTCCCTCACAGTCCTTTACAGTGTATACTGATCCCACAGAATAAACATTTGTCTTTGCATTCAAAACCCTTCCAATCTGTCCCTGTCTGCGATGGGGACACTTAAATTAAGTGACTGGCTAACAGCTATTTTGCTGCTGTTCTGGTTCTCCTCCAGCTGGTAAGGGCATTTGCAACTTCAACTGTCTCCCCTTGGGCTCCCTATTTTCTCCACCCTGAGCCCTTCAGCATTCATGTGACTTTTTCTAGATAGTCTTAGCCTCTCATGGTCTAAATTCCACCCAATATTTTTCACTTTCCATGGAGTTTATTCATATGCTCCCTTGTGACCACTCTCAAACGAAATGAAATTAATAATACTTACTTAAGTCTATTAGTCATGTCCGCCTAGCTTGCTTGAGGACAGTTGTCATGTAATAAACTTATGAGACTGTATTAGCAAGGGTGTACTCTTAAGTTTCTGCTGATTGAGAATTCAAAGAACAAATACCTTGAACTGCGTGCTTTGATCAACTCACTGACTCATGCTGACCTGAGATGCAATATGGATAGAATTAGCAAAATGTTATTGTCCTTTTTATTGTGCTCAAAAATGCTGGGGCATTGGATTTTCTTCTCAGAATCTCTAAAGAGCTACAAGCTCCATAAATTTTGATACCCTGTGTTTCTAAAGATCAAGCCAGTTTCTAAAATAACATTAATGTGTTCATGTAGTTACCTTTAAGGAAAATATGGATTTTAACTTATCTGCCTATAAATATGAAATTAGTTGAAGTAACTAATATGGTCATTTGTGTGTTTATAATACACATTTCATTCAATGAAAGTGAAAAACAACATATTTTATTCATAATTGTATTCATTAAGATATGGAGATATCTTGAGGGATCAACTTTTATGTTTAAAAAGAAGAAACATGAGAGTTACTTAGAGGCCTTTCTAACGAAAAAGTATCTTCTTCAGCAACATCTTTAGAAGCAATGCAAGTGTTTGACATTCCTAATGACTACTTCAGTGTCTTCTGAGGGTACTCCTAGCAGGTGCAATAAATTATCCAGCTATTGCATGAAAAAAACTTATCTCGTGCGATTTTATCTTCCATTGTCACTTCATGTATAAATGATCTTCATGGAGTGAAACCAAGGACAGCCAAATTGTGATGGAAGAATGACAAAAAAATATTTGGAGTGATAGGAGACTTCATGCAAGGGATAAAATGAGGATGAAGAGTGTCGCCTGTTAGCTGTTGAAAAGCCTGAGGGATTTCTAAAATATGAAGGGGGAGAATGGCAAAGATAGATTTTGACTAGAGGCAGTTACCTGAAATTTGACCCAGGATATGAATTAGGAAAAAAAATAAGCTACTGTAATGTGTATATGCAAATTTGTGTTGCCTATGTTTGACAACTGTATTTATAGCATATTAAGCAACTGTGATCATTTCTAAAAAATGACAACTTTAGGTGTGGAAATTAATTCGATTCAGTGTTTGTGAGAATTGTACAAATTTGATTTTATAGTCATTAATTTGAAGTAAAACCTGAAATTAAAACCAATTTTATTTCCCCCTGAATGTACTGCTGAGTTGAAATGGCTCATTTGAAACTTTATTAGGTTGTTTTGTTTTGTGGGTTTTTTTTGTTTTGTTTTGTTTTGGGGGGGTTAAAAACTTTTATTATTATTATTTAAAAGAACATAATATAAATGCTGTTTGAATTAGGGAATTTTAAACTATTAGTCACTTAGGGGTGCCTGGGTGGCTCAGTCGTTAAGCATCTGCCTTCGGCTCAGGTCACAATCCCAGTGTGCTGGGATCGAGCCCCGCATCGGGCTCCCTGCTCGGCGGAGATCCTGCTTCTCCCTCTCCCACTCCCCCTGCTTGTGTTCCCTCTCTCGCTGTCTCTCTCTCTGCCAAATAAATAAATAAACTCTGTAAAAAAGAAAAGAAAGAAAGAAAATTATATGTGCACAGAGCAGGAAATAGGACTATCCTGGAACTTGGTCATTGGGTCAAAAAAAAAAAAAAGGAAATTCTAAATAGAAGCAGGAGGAAAGAAGGATGCTGCTGACCCAATGGAATGTAAGCCAGAGTAGGTGAGGCAGTTGCCCAGAGATTGGGGGGCAGCGTCACGTGACGTAGGTTGGCCGTGTCTTCAGCCTGTGTCCTTGACAGTGTTCTCAGTTTTCACGAGTGGTGTCCACTGACTGGGCAGACACATGGGTCTGATTTTAACTGACAGCATCAATGAGGCTTATCCCATATACTACAAGAAATTTTATCTCTTGATCAATACCACCTGCTTGAAATGGGGTGGGAGGGAATCAAAACCAAAAACACCACCACAAAACAAAACAAAAAAATATGTTTATACATATTCCTTCCAATTAAAAGCAAGCAAAATGAAACAAAATGAAGAGGTTATTCTAGACAATCAGATAGCTGGATCTCATAATTTTGTGTCATTTCCTGCTCTCCACTCTCCAAACACTGTGAATTATGCTTTGGTGTAAAACAATTGTTTCACATGTGTTTATAAGAAATAATTCAATAGGGGCGCCTGGGTAGCTCAGTTGGTTAAGTGTCTGCCTTTGGTTCAGGTCATGATCCCAGGGTCCTGGGATTGAGCCCCAGGTGGGGCTCCCTGCTTAGGGGGCGGAGGGGGGGTCTGCTTCTTCTATCTGCCTACTGCTCTGCCTGCTTGTGCGCCCTCTCTCTCTCTGTCAAATAAATAAATAAAATCTTAAAAAAAAAAAAGAAAGAATTCAATATAATTGAATTCAGTGTTAATATGTAGATCCTGGTTAAGAATAGAAGATTAGAGTCAGACATACCTGGTTTTTAATCTTGTCTGTATTAATTTCTAACATTATACAAATTGGTAAAGTTAAATAAACACTTTGATACTCATATCACTTTCTTATTAATACTAATTGTTGAAGTATAGTTGGCATATAATATTATATTACTTTCAGGTGTACAACATAGTAATTCTATAATTACATATGTTGCAGAGTACCTCCCACAGTAAGTGTAGTCATCTTGTAGGTCACTGTACAAATTTATTACAATATCATTGACTATATTCCCTATGTGTTACTTTTCATCTCTGTGACTGATTTATTTTTATAACTGGAAGTTTGCAACTCTTAATCCCCTTCACCTGTTTTGCTCATCCCTCACCCCCTCACCTCCGGCAGCCACTCCTGTGTTCTCTGTATTTATGATGAGTCTATTTCTGTTTGTTTGTTTGTTTTGGTTTGGTTTTTTCCTTTTTTTAGATTCCATATGTAAGTGGAATTATATGGTATTTGCCTTTCTCTGTCTGACTTATGTTTCTTAGCATAATATCCTCTAGATCCATCCATGTTGTTTGGAATGACATTTTTTTTTTTTATATATATATAGCTAAGTACTATTCCTTTGTGTATATACACCACATCTTTATCCATTCATCTATCGATGGATACCTAAGTTGCTTTCATGTCTCGGCTATTGTAAATAATGCCACAGTGAACATAGGGGGGGTGCATGTATCTTTTTGAATTAGTGCTTTTGTTGTTGTTGTTGGTTAATACCTAGAAGTGGAATTACTGGTTTATGTGGTATTTCTATTTTTAATTTTTTTAAGGCACCCCCATACTGTTTTCTAAGGTGGCTGCACCCGTTTGCATTCCCACCAACAGTGCACAAAGGTTTCTTTTTCTCCATGTCTTTGTTAACACTTGTTATTTGCTGTCTTTTTGATACTATCCATTCTGACTAGAGCGAGGTGATACCTCATTTCCCTAAAGATTAGTGATGATAAGCATCTTTTCATATGTCTGTTGACCATCTTTGTGTCTTCTTTGGAAAAATGTCTATCGAGGTCTTCTGCCTGTTTTTTAATCGGATTGATAGATTGATTTTTGGTCTTCTGTTGTATAAGTTCTTTAAATAATTACTTACAAGTGGTTATATGGATCCGAATAAAGTTATGTGTATCAAGCACTTAGGAATAAGTCAATATATAGCATGTCATTATCAAAACATAGATGCAGGTATTACTTTAGTTGTCAGGCCACTGTTCACTGGAGAAAAACTAGCTAGGAAAGGAAGTACTCCTGAGTCTCATTCCCAGAAAGCAGGTCCTACTGCCAACCATCGGTCTGCCTTTGTTTCTGTTGATACCTCACCTCCAACAACTTTCTGTGATTTCCTCTTCTCTTGACACCTATGAAGACTTGAGCCATATTTTTAACTTTCTCAGAGCAACAGGAAAGGGCTTTAGGGCTTGCAATTTTAGGTACAAAACTCATACCTGTTTGGTCTTATTTTTTTTTTTCCTATCTGATTTTCCTTTGTGATTATGTTCTATTTATCTATTTGCTTATTTATATTTATATAATATATGATATATTTATAAGCTTTCTATTTTTCTGTTAAATTATTTCTGTGTTGATTGCTTTAAATTCTTTATAAATGTCAGTCAGAGTTTGGGGTTTAGTAAACAAGTTATGTCTTACCTAAAAGTGTAGAATATTGGTTTTTAAAAATAAGCATTACCTGTAAGTAGTTGGAAAAATGAGTTAAAAAATAGCTTATTTAACTCGTTGGTCAACTGAGGATTCATTTTTATTATTGATTAGTGATCTTGATGCAGCCTTGAGATATTCTGAGGAACTGTAGAGTTTAAAATCTGCCTATGTATATAAGGCTTTTGAAGTATTTTATTCACCCAATTCAAGGAAACATTTCCTTCATTACAGCTTCCACTTTATTAGTCTGGATTGTATTCTTTAATAATATAAACTATGAATTTATCACTAATTTCTTCCACAGTCTGAAATTTCTATCCTGAATACGATAGTCCAAGCATAGTGAAGCGATGTTGTGTCAATATTGTTTTGCTTCCAGGGTGCCTGGGTGGCTCAGTCTGTTAAGCGTCTGCCTTCAGCTCAGGTCATGATCCCAGGGTCCTGGAATCGAGCCCCGCATCGGGCTCCCTGCTCCGCGGGAAGCCTGCTTCTCCCTCTCCCACTCCCCCTGCTTGTGTTCCCTCTCTTTCTGTCTCTCTCTCTGTCAAATAAATAAATAAAATCTTTAAAAAATATATATTGTTTTGCTTCCTACTTGTGACTGTGCTCTTTGGAAGTGAGACAAGGGCAAATGATAGTGACATAGCTTTATACCAGTCAACTGACGAGTTATGCCAACTTACTGTAATGATCATGTTGGCTCCATGACTAACATAGCTGTCAACAATCAATCAAATTTAGAGCTTTCTAAAACTTTAATCTCTAGATCTTACAAAAATTTATATGGTTTATACTGACCATATTTTTATACGTAAAAAATAAATAATATTGATGTAAATTTGAGTATGTTTTCCTGCTTTATATTAGATTGTTCTAATATATTGTATAGAAATCAAGATTAATAATTTGATTATATTTCCTTTTTTTAAGATTTTATTTATTTATTTTAGAGAGAGAGCATGTAGAAGTGGGAGGGGGGAGTAGAGAGAGAGTGAGAGGGAAAGAATCTCAAGCCGACTCTGTGCTGAGCACAGAGCCAATACAGGGCTCTATCTCACAACCCTGAGATCATGACCTAAGCCGAAACCAAGAGTTGGACACTTAACTGACTGAGCCACCCAGGCGTCCCAATTATATTTCAAGTTTATTCAGAAAATTTATCATTCAAAACATGTTTCAGGCTCTGATTTGTGAAATAAGTACTTAAGACTTTCAAATGTCCTTTTAAAGTTTTGTTTCATTACTATTATTATTTTCATTTGTCTTGCTAGAAATCTGTAACTCAGGGAACACTAGTGTGTTAAAACAAATGTTGGGATATTATTTAAACTATAATTTTATTTAAATAAAGGAAAATTAATATGTGAAGGCATTTTGCCCAGAATAATCTTGTATTTGTTGGTTAGGAGGTCAAATTACTTCTAGTCCTAAAAATCAAAATCATTATAACTAAAAATCTCTTTTCTCTCCAGTAACCAGATCAGTAGTAATTTGGCTCCTCTTTGTGAAAGGTAGCCTGGAGACTTTGGTTCGCTAGTTCTTTCCTACTTTTTTTTTTCCTATTTTTGTTTTTCATTTGCTTGTTTGTTTATTTTTTATAGTGCAGTACATTTGTATTCTTTAATAAAGACTAGTCTTAATTTTTCTGTGTCACTAGCTCTTGATATCTTAAAATCCATAGGTCATTGTCCACTGAGTACTAACACATCATGAAATAAATTTAAATCATAAAATTTGAAGTGTTAGATTTTAGGCAAAAATTACTACTTCTATGGCAGGATGTTGGATTGTCAGAAAGGTACCTTACCTCAAAGCAGATACCATCTTCTCATCCGTGCCGAGAGTTCTGTCATTATCTGTAGTCACTCCATCACCCAGATAGCTACAGCCACTACCATGTTCCCTAGCTACATCATGCTTTCCTTTTAGCTTACCTGTCAAGTATTTAGTTATGCCTCGTTCTGATTTTGCTCTATCTCCTTAGAATGTTCTTCTCATTGACTCTTCTATTTTCAGCAGGTCTGTCTGCCTTTACTTATGTTTCTTCTTTTTACAAATAAGATTTCACTACTCATGATTTTATTTTTTTTAATAAAGATATTTTATTTATTTTTGACAGAGAGAGAGTGTGTACAAGCAGGGCAAGAAGCAGGCAGAGGGAGAAGCAGGTTCCCTGCTGAGCAGGAAGCCCAATGTGGGGCTTGATCCCAGGACCCTGGGATCACAACCCGAGCTGAAGGCAGACACTTAACCGTCTGAGCCACCCAGGCGCCCCACTACTCATGATTTTAATGAAAAAAGTCAGTTCCTTAAACTTCCATAGAAATCCAGCCCATCCTTTTTGATTCCCTCAGTTCATGGCCAGCTCCTTCTAACATGCTTCAGTTATATACCCTTTCATACTCTCAAGAAATTTCTACTCTTATTGTCTTCTTTCTCTTGATGTTCAACCTCATCTTCTTCTAGTAGATTATTCCCAGTAGATTTAAAATATTTTTAAAACAATATGATGCAGTAAATAAAAACAACAGAAGTCCTTGTTCAGTCTCTCATCCCGCTCCAGCTAACTGCAAATATGTCCATATCTCTCTGGAGATATATGATACACTGTATGTGTCATACTAGATATATGATATACTTTATCCTGGGAATACATAGCATATCCATATATGGTACCATGTACTATACTAGATATATGGCATTCCAAATCCTAGAGATTATTTCATGTTTTGAACAAAAGTGTTGATAAAATTTATCTTTATATAATAAAAATATAAAATTACTTTACGTGGAGTATTAATAACGGGAAGAAGCACTGTTATGTTCGAAAAATGTAAAAAAAAATTCTTTTTCTGTTTCAAACTTTATTTTGCTGTTATATCTTAGTTGTCTTTTGAATTGATAGAAGATATTTATCTAGTTGTGCGATTAATCTCTAAGATAAATTTCTTTACCTGTGAAAGGATCACTTTTAGTACAAGCTCTCTTATGCTAGGATGGTGACATTTAAACCTTGGCCAGGCAAAATATGTTTATGCTTTAATATTTTTACTATGTACATATTTTTCAAAGACAATAAGAACTCTTCAGAGAGGAAATATGTCTGTGTTTTGGGAAGGCATTGGAAAACTTAAGGACATAATTAGTTTACACTCTAGTAACTTCCCTTGAACAAAGGTGTCAGGCATACTGAATCAAGGTGTAGAAGAAATCTTAAGGAATCTTTACTATTTGCTAATTGGTTTGTGTAATGCAGTCTTTTAAATTTGCATTTGAAGCAGCTTTTATAAACCTTTTTGTTAGATTTTTTTATGTGTTGAAATATACATATAAAGTAATAATCTTAATTGCTGTATTTTAAAATCTGAAGCAAATTTAGATTTAGTTTTAAAGTAAATATTTCATTAGTGTCCAATTTCCAAAAGATAGCTTCTTCTTTTTTTTTTTTAAAGATTTTATTTATTTATTTGACAGCGAGAGACACAGAGAGAGAGACACAAGCAGGGGGAATGGGAGAGGGAGAAGCAGGCTTCCTGCCGAGCAGGGAGCCCGATGTGGGGCTCGATCCCAGGACCCTGGGATCATGACCTGAGCCGTAGGCAGACACTTAACGACTGAGCCACCCAGGCGCCCCAAGATAGCTTATTCTAAACTTAGGTGGCACTTTGGCACTCTTCTTCTAATTATAAATAGATTAAGAATACTAATGTAAGAAAAAGTAGGACATCTGGATTACTCTTGCTGGATATGTTCTTACAAGTGAAATAAAATATTGAGTTCAAAAGAAAGTGTGAAAAAAAAAGTTTGGTTATCTAGGTATTTGGAATAAAATGGTTAAGTCTTTACTAGTTGTGAACTCTAGTTTTCTCCTAGAGTCCATCAGCACACATTTTGTCAGAAAAGAGCTGGAGGAAGTCATAATCAATCTGTGATTTTGTATCAAGCAAGAAAGATGACAGATCTGAAATAGTTTTCCTTACACAGGGCTTAAGATACAAATATGTGTATGCATCACTTCAGCGATAGTGAAAACTGACTTTGTGACCTCAAGTAATCTTTCAAGGGTATTTCCATGGAAGTTCAGGAAATTGCAACACTATGTAAAATGGGTTAAATTTGCCACATTTCTTTTGTTCATTTTTAGAGAATGGGTTCAGTTATGCTATTTTACATTCTTATTTAAATTTTTACTTGTAATGAGGTCCTGGGTCCAGAATGTTACATATCCTATGAGAAATTTAGCCATTTTCTCTATCAGCTTGACCTTCTGCTATTCTTTGTATTTACTGGCTGGACATTTCACCTGTTCCTCTTAGTTTAGTAGAGCTATAAATAGGAAGAAGAAGTAGAAAGGTTAGCCAATCAAAATGCAGACTATGGATAAAGGTCAGGGTGGTAGAGCAAGCAATTTTAATTCTCAATATATATCAGACAATAAAAATCTGACACCTCATTCTTGTGGCAAAAATTGTAATAACGGCATTGAAAATACTGTGCAAATTATTTTTCATACAAGACCGTAGAGTTGAAATAGAGTAATGGTATGTGTCCATTTTCATTAAACTTTTAGAATTGTGCTACGGTGCTTATGAAAAAGAAGCCATACATACAAAATAGAAAAACAATGAATGTATATTTCAAAGTTGCAGGTTTTATGTATTTCTTCTTGACTCATTAATGAGTTATAATTTGGATTATATATAGGCAAAATAAAGCATAGATGAGTTAAATCATAGAGATTTAGAAATCCAAAGTCTGAAAGAAATGAAACTCTGGCAAATATTGCTGATGACTTAATAAGTTAATTTTTCTTTTCACATAATTTATAACATTTGCAGGTAGTTCTTGGCATTTGTATAAGACATTAGGGGACATGAGAGTCTGAATAACGGGTTCCCAAAAGATATCCACATCCTAACACCTGGATTGAAATCTGTGAATATTACCTTATAGGAGATAGACAGATGATGATAATAGATAGATAGACAGATAGATAGATAGATAGACAGACAGACAGACTTTGCAGATATGGTTAAGGATCTTGAGATGGGAAGATTATCATTGATTATCCAAGTGGACCCTAAATACAATCATAGGTATCTTTATGAAAGAGAGGCAAAAGGAGAGTTTAGAAGCACACACAGAAAAGGCAATATGATCTTGGAGGCACAGGTCAGAGTGATGTGACTACAGGCCAAGGAATGCCAGGAACCACCACCAGAAGCTGGAAGAGTCAAGAAATAGATTTTCCTATAGCCCCTGGAGGGAGGATGGCCAACAACTTGATCTAGCCCAGTGAAACTAATTTCAGATTTCTGGCTTCCAGAATTATAAGAGAATAAATATATTTTAAGTTCATGATAATTTGTTACAGCAACCCTGGGAAACTAATAGAGGGGGCATTCATGGTAAAGGAGCAGAGCTCCTGGAACAATTTTGCTAAAAGCAAAACTCATCAATTCAAACACAAACACTTCAGCTTATCTTCATATATGTTAATATATTAGATAAGTCATCCTTGTCTAAGAGTACACTAGCTTGAGGCTCACTCAACATAGTGCAGAGGAATAAGAACTGGTTGGGGAATGAAGAGGCCTGAAAATGCATCCTAGCTTGCTGAGAGTTTGAACCTTCTTACACCTTAATTTCCCCACCTGTTTCAAGGAAAGGAGTGCTATATCAAAAATCTCTTCCAGTAAGTCAGGATATGTATTCTGAAGGAAAGAGGGAATTGAAAAATATCAACATCTCGGAGTGATTAAGGAAGTTAAACCTGGTGGTGAGGATAATGGATAAAATAAAACTCTGGCTATCTGGAACAAGAATTTTTTAATAGTAATTATAGAAGATAAAGGCAAGATGGAATGGAAATGTGCCCAAAACACAATTTTACAATATTTTAGAGCATGTGCCATCTCTCTTCCTGCCCATATGCCCTAGATGTTATTTAAAATCTGAAAATGAATGAGATACTTAAGAGTAGATAGAAAACAGAAGGGATCCACAGAGTGAGCACTGAGGGATTCCAATCCTTGAGAATGGAAAGGTGAGGAGAAAGAGCAAAGGAGAGTAAGAGAAAGAGACCAGAAAAGTGGGAAGAAAAGGAGGGAAGTACGGTGTCCTGGAAATCCAGTCAAGAAAATTATTCAAAGAAGAAAGACCAACTGTCAAAAGCTGATAAGTCAAGTAAGATAAGGATGGGTTATTCACAATGGATTTTAGTGAGGGGAAGGGTACATGGTGACCATATGAAAAACAGTTTCAATAGAGTTGTTGACTGGGAAGTTATTTTATCATTATCCTGAAACAAACCTTTTTCTGAAGTATTGGTACAGACTGCTTCTATGAGATTGATAAATACTTTATGAAGTTAGATGGAATTCTGTTGATTGCCTTAAGATATATCTCTTTCCCAAGACATTTATTCCTTAAAATCGACACTTAGAGGGGAAATAAAAAGAGAAAAATCACAAAGAATTAGGCTAGACAACTTTTCCAAGAAGTTTTGTCCTAAGGGGAAGGACAAAAATGGGGCAATGGCTGGAGGGAAAAGTCAGGTGAAGAGATTTCCACCCCCCCAATATGGGAGTGATAATAGGATGTTTATATGGTAATGGAAATGGAGTTATGAGAAGGAAAAAATAAATAAAGGCACCATTGATACTGAAGAAGTGATGGGAGAGAAAGCAAGTCTTTGAGAAAGAGAGAAGGGGTGGGATCAAAGATTCTGGTGTGGGAAGTTCACTACAGATCAGCGAGCACATCAGCTCTTTAGATATAACTGTCATCAAGAGTTATGGAAAAAAATAGTGTTGGAGGGAGGTCTAGTGATACCAGAGGCTGAACATTCAAGTATGGAGGGAGAGTGACCCAAATGTTGATGGATGATCCCAACCAAGGGTAGAGGTGGAGTCTGGATGACATGAGTCTACACTGACATTTTTCAAGAAGGAAGAAGACAGAATGATTTGGAAGAGTCAAATGAGCCAAAAAGATAATCAGCTCACTGAGAATCCAAGTGATACATAGGTATACATAGGTATATGGGGGCCAAAGGGAACCCACACTAGAACATAAGAGGACTGCAAAGGAAATTATGTCTACAAAGAAGAGCAAGAGAGTGAGGAGAATGATCAGAGAAGAAGATGAGAGGGCAGGGAGGGCTCACTGGAAGTTTCAGAATCCAGGGTAGGGAAAGATGATGTTCACTAAAGTGAATTAAACCAGATGACCAGAGCTTTGTTTGGTGACAATCTAATGAATAGCAGAGGGCAGAATGAGATTAGTCCTCTTGTTCTAAGTCACTTTGTGGGGCCAAGGCTATGAGTGATGTGAAGGGAAGGGGGCTTAGGGCCTATTGAAGAGGGGATAGAGTTCTGGGGTATCCACCTGATCATTGCTGGGAAGGTAGAGGCCTCTGGAGAATTCATCTTGCTCTGCTCTCAAAGGACTTCTGAGGTCTCTATTATATGCAGCTAAGGTAGGAATGGAGGTCAGCAAAACAATTTGCATGCCTCACATCTCAGAGGTCCTACTCAGTCCCTATTATAAAAGGAGAGGGGATACTGGGGGGCATTTAAATACCAGATCATTGAGATACATATTTATCAATCCCACATCAGTGCCATGGAATTACTGAAGGTAACTGTGACAATTCTTGATTTATAGAATGGATTTGATTTTTTGAAGTTCTGTAGTCTATTTGTTCTGGCTCTGCAGAGCTATCATGAAACCTGCTCAGGCAGTTATGTTTTCTTGTTTACTCACCATGAATGATCTTTCTTAGAGCTAAGGACTCTTAAGAAATTGAATAGCAATGCATAACTATGCAACCTTGACAAAAGTGGTAGATCTAAAGTTTCACTTAAATGTTTACATGAAATCTAATTACTGAGTACGCCACCTGTGTGGTTACAAACCTCCCTACCATTCCCCATCCCCCAGGAAGCATTAGAAGAAGAGATGCATTTAGGATATTCTTTTGTAACACAAAACTTCTATTGAGAAAGTTGTTTTAAAAAGTAGATGTTCCCTCTACTATTCCACTTACATGAATTATGTCATTATGAGAGAAGATCAATCATATTTACTTACTTTTTTTGTCAGTTCACACACCCACACCAAGTAGCAGTAGATAACATAAGGCATGGTAACCTAGAGTACTTGACAGCACTTGAACTCAGTTTGTATGCTATTGTTTGCCAACTTGAGTAGCTAAAGGTGAAAATTTCTCTATAGTCAATAGGTGGGAAAATCCGAGTGTGCAGGGACAGTTGTATGCAGACTTAAATAGTGGACCAGTTTCATTATATAATTTAAAATATTTTATTCAGGTACAAACATCAAAAAAGAGAGACTGTTTTTCAATGTCATGCTGGATTATAATGTAAAAAACAATGTAGGATGAGAAAGTTTACCAAATGCAACTTTGAGTGGTCAGAGAGACTTGGTTCCTAGAGACACAGAACACCAAGCGGAACATAACAGATCAATGTAGCTCGATGGTCCTTGTTCATTGTAACCCTGTCTGCCACACAGGATAGTCCTGCATCGCAAGTAAGAGTATCAGCAATGATGGGGCGCCTGGGTGACTCAGTCAGTTAAGCGTCTGCCTTCAGCTCAGGTCATGATCCCAGAGTTCTGGGATCGAGCCCCACATAGGGCTCCCTGCTCAGGGGGAAGCCTGCTTCTCCTTCTCCCACTCCCCCTGCTTGTGTTCCCTCTCTCACTCTCTCTCTGTCAAATAAATAAACAAAATCTTAAAAAAAAAAAGTATCAGCAATGCTTTTCAGATTAAATTATCCTGAACACATACTGAACATTGACCAAATGTTACATTTGTATATATATTTTTAAAATGAGGGCTTGCAAGGTAGCAGAGTTTCTCTTTACTGGATTTCATTTGGTAGAAGCCATTGAATTATTTTAATTGAAGTATTTAAAGACTGAATACTAACCTGCCTTAAGTTTTGACTAGGGCTGTAGTGTTTTGAATTTTTAAGAATTTGGCATTGTCCCTGTCTACTTAGTTATGCACACAAAAGAAGAAATGAAAAGAAAGTAGCAAAACAAAAATTACAAACAATGAATTGTCAACTTTGAAAACTGGATAGAAAAGAAACTAAGGAGAAAAAGAACTGGAAGCCTTTCCTAAAATCAGTAATTGAAAAAAAAACAAAAACAAACAGTAGTTGAAAGCGAAATGCTATCGAATACTATCAAGTGACAATTATAGTGCCTTGGCTAGGTCGACAAAATATTGATAATCTGAGAAACTCCAAAAACAGTCCTAGTAAGGGAAAGGTGACATTTTATTATACATTTCAATGCCCCCCCCCACCCAGGCAATAATAGGAGGAAATATATGAAAGGAGGAGAGACAAAATCCTGATGTTCTCATAAAATAACAATCACTAAGATAATTAATAAAAAATGCATTCCAAAATTATAGAAACTCATACAGATGTCAAGTCCCAAAGATAGAGAGAAAGCACCACATGGTTAATACATTAAATATGCAAATAATCTATCAGAATATGCATATGACTATGAATGTATTTTTAATATTTTCACACTTTAAAGGCAATATTATATTTAAGCATTGCTATTATAGTTTAATATAATTGCCTCAAATATTTTTAAGTAGGCAAAGTATAAATAATCAAACATATTTAATGAATATATTTATAGTATTGCAATCAAGGGATTTATGTAATAGCATGTGATAATATGCATATCTGTGTGCCTATTTGATCCCAGATGAAAAGAAAATATTTTATTAGAGCGCAGGCTTATAGACTTTTGTCCCTCATTCTTTATATTCTATTTTATGCGTGATTGTTTTTCTTTTTTGATTTTATCTTATTCATTTGACAGAGAAAGAGGACGTGAGAGAGTGAACACAAGCAGGGGGAGTGGGAGAAGGGAAAGCAGGCTTCCCGCCAAGCAGGGAGCCCGACGCAGGGCTCCATGAGGGGCTCCATGCGGGACTCGAGCCTAGGACCCTGGGATCATGACCTGAGCTGAAGGCAGACGCTTAACAACTGAGCCACCCAGGCGCCCCTATGCGCGACTGTTACACTATATATATTTTTTTACTTTCATCTTATTTTATAAATATATTGGAAGAGTTCCAAATCTTATAGGTTTTAACTAAATACATAGTACTTGTAATTTCATGTGAAGGTTTTGATAAAATTTTTAAAAAATATGTAAAGATATATGGAGGAATGACTTATAAGAATAGGAAAGAGAAAATAGACTCTTTCCTAATTATATATGTTGAAGATGTTGGCTCAAGGTTACGTTTACCACACAAACTGGAATTGAAAATGCTGAGAGAGGGGCACCTGGGTGGCTCAGTCGGTTAAGCGTCTGCCTTCGGCTCGGGTCATGAACCCAGGGTCCTGGGATCGAGCCCCACATTGGGTTCCCTGCTCAGCGGGAAGCCTGCTTCTCCCTCTCCCACTCCCCTTGCTTGTATTCCTTCTCTCGCTGTGTGTATGTCTCTGTTAAATAAATACAATCTTAAAAAAAAAAAAAAAAGAAAATGCGGAGAAAGCTGAGTGTTCTGCCTAGCTGAGGCAGAGAGGGGTGAGTGGGTAAAGAGAAAACTTGTAAGGGTGTAAGAGAAGTCACCACGCATAAACAAGGTCAAACATAGGTCAAGTTCTAATTCCATTCTAGCTCAGGTGTGGTCCATTGGAGACATTTCTCATCTGGTGCCCAGGTTGGGACATGCATCCAAAAGGACCAAGCAGAGATGGGAACGTAATATGTGGCCGCTGACAAGGAAGTAGAATCAGCTTCTACACCTGATAATTTGCGTGATCCCTGAAGAGAGAAAACATAAAGGAAAGCAAATGTCCAGGCAACACTATCAACCTCTAGACACCTCCTAACCCTGGAGACTGAAAAATTCTCCCCATGTTTTTGTGAAACTATGAACTTCCTTGAATTTTTTTTTTTTTTTTTTTTTAGAACTTGACACATTCTTTCATGATTTCTCGACATCACAGTCTCTAATGCCAAAGTTGTGTGGCAGAAATTGACAAGAATAGCTTTTACTGCTGTTATGCTAATGATGCCCTCGTTCAAGTATTTTTGAGTAGGCAAGCAATTTAACTGTAAAGAAAAAAAATCAATTTTTATAGTTCAAGTCCCAGAATCTGGACCCAGTGCCACCTATTTTTGCTTTGTCTGTTTGGGGTGGTGTTTGCGTTTGAAAAAAAAAAAAAAAGGATATCTCCTCATATGACAGAAATAAAGTGGCCAAACAAGTCTGAAAGTGGAGGCTGTACCTTGCTGGGGAAAGTTTAATAATCACAAAACAAATCTACCAACTCGAAGACATCTGATTTATGTTATCAAGTCACTCATAAGACGTGTATACTTTCACTGGAGTTGAAAGAGTTTAAAAAATGGAGAAAAAGAAAAAAGACCTAGAACTTGTAGTGTTCAAACATATCCTGTCAAGACTAGGACTTAAATTCATCTCTGGGAAATTATATTTTCAATTTGTAGCATAAGCATGGAATAGGTAACTTGTCAATATTCCATAATAGACAAAGGAAAGCGTAAACGAGAACAAAAATGGAATTGGCAATACAGTAAACATGAGAAAGTCAGACGGAGCTCTATTTGGGATCACTGCAATTTATATTCATTAAAATCACTCTTGATAAGCTAGCTTTCTAAAATACCGTGAACGAATTCAGTCAGTATACTCTTGCCTAGTTAGATAATCAGTTCCTTATTGTGGAAATAGAAATAGCATCCTGCATTTGATTGAGCATCTGACTCTGTGGCTTGTGTGAGTAGTAACGTTGCAGGGTTCCAAGGGGTGCATTCTTAAATGATTTGGTGCATTCCCATACTTGTGTAGTCCAGAATCCAAACCCAGCCTTGGTAAAAGTAAGTTTCATGGGAAGCTGGGCAAAGGAGTATGGGTTAATTCTGGGGGATGAATTATTTTAAAAACCCATTTTTGAGTGACAGTGGAAGAGCCTGGCTATCTGTACATAAGGCCACTCTGGATTTGACAATTTTCAGTTGCATTTTCTGGTTCCATGTAACTTTTATTTTTTTTTATTTTTATTTTATTTTTTAAAGATTTTATTTATTTATTTGAGAGAGAGAGACTGAGCGAGAGAGAGCATGAAAGGGGGGAGGGTCAGAGGGAGAAGCAGACTCCCCGCCGAGCAGGGAGCCCGATGCGGGACTCGATCCCGGGACTCCAGGACCATGACCTGAGCCGAAGGCAGTCGCTTAACCAACTGAGCCACCCAGGCACCCTCCATGTAACTTTTAGATAGAGCAAGCACGACCTTCATTACAGGGCTGACTCCTCTGCTATTAGTAGTTATATGTACTGGTTCACCATGAAACTTCTCTCTGAGAGTGAAAGATAGAATTGGGAACCATGTGCCTTTGTTCAACTATGTGTTCATTGCTGCATGTTTCCAGTTGAAACTTCTTCTCAGTTTATACTTTCACATCTACTATGAGGAGGCATTGTTAATACCCCCGTGGGTGAGATAACATATCTACCAGAGGTCCCTCATCCAGAATAGAAGAGAGACTCTACATCAAAGTATGTCTTCTCATTTAGCATTTCATTTTCCTTTTTCCTACAATACTCTTCCATTTTCCTTTGAAAATAGACTACTAGCTTTTGTGGCTTAATCAAAGGACATTTCCAACATATGTACAGGGCAGTAAAGCCTAAATGAGCAACATGAAGTGCATTTAGCATATCCTTTATTCAGTCATTCATTCAGCCATCATCACAGAGATATGTATTGGCTGCTTACTATGTGTTAGACACTGTACTATTTGCTGGTGATTAAAAAACTCACTTTTGGGGCGCCTGGGTGGCTCAGTCGTTAAGCGTCTGCCTTCGGCTCAGGTCATGATCCCAGGGTCCTGGGATCGAACCCCACATTGGGCTCCCTGCTCCTCAGGGAGCCTGTTTCTCCCTCTGCCTCTGCCTGCAGCTCCCCCTGCTTGTGTTCTCTCTCTCCCTCTGTGAAATAAATAAAATCTTTTAAAAAAATAAAAAATAAAAATAAAATAAAATAAAAAACTCACTTTTAAACAGGATCAACTTCTTTTAAGCTATAAATAAAATAGTTTGGATCCAGCTAACATTTTTAACTTTGGATCAAACCTCATTGAGCATGGAGCAATGTATATCTCAGGTTCAGGGAAATACTAAAAACCAAGGCATTTTGTAAAATAATGAATTAGCATGTGTTTAACAGCCATTTATTGGCACCTATTTTGTTTTGGTCAAGGTGCTAAGTGCTAAGGCTAAAATAATAAATTAAAAACAAAATTGATGTGAAAAATTTGCATTTTTCCTAAATCTGACATCTCTGGAAGCTATTTTAAGTAGAAAATAGGTTATGTGTTGTATCTTTAATGACAATTCTCGAAAATTTCTATGTTTCAAATAATAAGTGTGAAAATACTATTAAATATAGCCTAACTGAACAATATGGTTCTACCCTCAATTACTGGCTAACCTTTCTCTATTCACACGTTTCTGGAAATACTTGCACATAGGAAATTTTATTACTAATACAGCTGTTATTGTAAAAAGATTTTTCTCCCAGTGTTCTTTCTCATTGTTTCTGGGAAAAAGCTTCAGTTGAATGTTGTTGTGTTGATGGGCTTTAATAAATCTTAAGGAAGCCTTAGTAGTAGCAGTTTCCATGAGTAGTGAACAGGAGCTGGGGAAGGACCAACTAAAAGAACCTAAATCCAGAGTTGTGTGCATGCATAGGGAGGGAAGGAGGTGGACTGGCTTCCTGCAGACTTACTATAATTTTACTGTTTGTACTTCACATGCTTTCCTGCTCTGTGCACATATAATTTTCTTTCTTTCTTTTCTTTTTTAAAGAGTTTATTTATTTATTTGGCAGAGAGAGAGACAGCGAGAGAGGGAACACAAGCAGGGGGAGTGGGAGAGGGAGAAGCAGGCTTCCTGCTGAGCAAGGAGCCCAATGCAGGGCTCGATCCCAGGACCCTGGGATCATGACCTGAGCCAAAGGCAGATGCTTAATGACTGAGCCACTCAGGCGCCCCTATTTATTTCTAATACCAGCTATTTATTTCTAAAACCAGCTAGACTCATAGAATAATAATCAAACTCCATGATTTTCATAATTTTATTTTGCTCTGCCTTTTCGGGTCCAATTTTATACCCAAAGTATTGCCTTGATATTTTTTAAATCAGATCTTAATCTGAAGCTTAATTCCTAGGCCCTTTGGAATTTTTTCAAAGTGCTATTATTGTTAAACTATGAAAACTTTCAGAATAAAATCCTTGGCATCCAGAACAGAAAGGACTAAAGAAGATTCCTCATATGTTCAGTGTTAAACAGAGTATACACATAGGGTTGCCAGATTTTGCAAATGAAAATATACATTATATGGGACATAGTTATACTGAAAAAAATCATTTGTTGTTTATCTGTAATTTAAATTTAAATGGGCATCCTGTATTTTTCTCTGGCAACCCTGACTACAGACCTGAATGAAATACAAACTTTCTCCTGACCATACACAAAACTATCAAAAGGAAAGTTGCTAATTCATTAGTGAGTTTATTCTTATTTATTGAATCAGGTCTGCAACTTAGAGTTGTAAAACATCAAAATACCTGAATATACTGAATAGTTTCATGGGGAGATCAACTACTTTAAACTGCTTTTAATGTCAGAAAGCGCAGGGCTTGTTCACAGGAAGCTTTCCATATTAAACTAGGAAAAAAAATCATACACCTTCATGCTTTAAGTAAATAATGTTTGGTCGAAATTTTGAAAGATGTAATTCCATTATTTGAAAAAAAAAAAAAAAGCTGAAATGGTAACCAGGGGAAGGAAGTATAGCCAATTTTTATAGTCCTTTTTTATTATTTATTTTCTAAATTTTCTACTTTTAAAAATACTTTAAAAATCAAAAATCTAATGTTAAGAGTAAAGTAAAAAGAAAAGTTGCATGCTAAATGCACACATCCGGTTCTAATAGCAATAAATAATTAAGTATTTTTACCCTCTAAATACTTAAATTTTTATCCTTTACTACTTTAAACTTTCATTCTTTAGATCCTTTAGAAACTAAATGTGTCAGTTCTAAAGCAAGGAATTTCAACCTAGATCATTTTTAGATTTTAGTGCTGGACTTACCACTTCCTATTTGTATGTCCTTGGGCAAATTAATAACCTTTTTATGCTTCAGTTCCTTTACCTGTAAAGTGGAGATGGTAATATCTAACTCCAAGACTCCTTTGGAGCATGAAATGAGTGAGGATAAAATGCCTGACTCAGAGTTAAGGGCTATGCAAGTGTTAATGGCAGTAATTCTTATTCTTATTAATCTGTGTGGGGAAGGGTTTCTTTATTGTTTACTTTGTTTTTGTCCTTAGTCCATTGATCTGGTTGCCTGATTAAGAAGATGAAACACAAAAATTTCTCCTGGCTCATTTTGGAAACCAAACCCAGAGAGAAATTGTGGTCATGAGAAAGCCCTAGAAAAAAACAATAAGAATCACAACTATGATTCCAAAGGCCCCTTTTAAAAGATTCTTAGCAAATGCCGTAACCAGATATTTAGCTGACAGTAGCGACTTTCTATCTCTAGTAGACTGGAAACACAAATGGCAAACTGTGCTAGCTGCAAATGTAAACAACACACTTGTTTCTCACAGTTCTGGAGACTGTGAAGGTAGCAAGAAATTCACTTCTTAGTGAGGGCCCTCTTCCTGGCTTGTAGGTAGTCCCTTTCTTGCCATATCCTCACATGAGCGAACTCTGTTGTCTCTTCCTTTCTTTATTTTTTATTTTTTAAGTGCACTAATCCTATCATGGGGGCTGTACCTTCCTGATCTCACATAAACCTAGTTATCCCGCTGCTAACTCCTTCCTATAGGCAATCAGGGCTTCCACAAAGGAATTTTGGTGACACACAAACCTATAGTCCATAATACCTGCCGATGTCATTTTGTCTGAATATATTCATGACTGGGAATGCTGCATCCTCGGAAAGAGAGCAGGGTATCAGAGAGGGCATGCCTTTCATGAAATCTGTGCTTTGTTTCTTCATAAACAATTTTAACCTCAAGTTGATTTTTTTTTTTTTTACTTATCTGCCCCTACCCATTTATTTTCTTCTTAAAATTAAAAGTGAAAAAGAAGAATGATATTCAAAGTGATCAAGGGCAGCAGTTGTGCGTTATAACTGGATTCGGTCTGCTGTTACATTCCTCTCTATAATCACATCAATATTGCCTTGAAAAAAGAGCATATGGTAGAGAGAAAAATGACTCACAATTGATATGCAATCCAGCTGTGGGTATGTGATTTGTCTTCATATGGGGTTAAAAATAAATTCCTGATCAGATTTAAACTGTATAGAGAAATATGTTTACCAGTGTCCCAGATGCATATAATATCTATTTTTTTATCTGAACACACGTATTCATATGTTTTTCTTGGTAGTTACAGGATTTGAAGACTAATAAATAGGTGGGAAAAATGAGCTTAATTTAGATTGAAAATAAAAGTTTGATAAAATGAATTATTAAATTCATCACATGAATGATAATCTAACAAATTATAATCTATAATTAAGTAGATTCCCATGGGGGCACCTGGGTGGCTCAGGTTGGTTAAGCGTCTGCCTTTGGCTCAGGTCGTGATCCCAGGGTCCTGGGATCGAGCCCCGCATCGGGCTCCCTGCTCCGCGGGAAGCCTGCTTCTCCCTCTCCCACTCCCCCTGCTTGTGTTCCCTCTCTCGCTGGTAGCTCTCTGTGAAATAAATAAATAAAATCTTTAAAAAAAAAAAAGTAGATTCCCATGAAAACACAGTATTTACCACCCTTTTATAATTGACTTAAGTGATATAATCACAGAATAAAAATACCAAACTCAAATAAGTGAATATACTTCTATTAATAACATGCAATTATCAAAATATTAAAAGTATGTATTATTTAATTTTAAGCAAAATATTATTTCTAAACAGTATTTTTCTAGTGATCTCTATAAAAGGATCTGTAAGAAGTTCATGAGTGTATTTTTATAGGATTACATAATTGAACCTTAGATTTAAAATGTATTTGTGTTTAGCAAATTTTAATGTATATGGAAAAAAAGCCATTTTCTTTAAGAAATTTCTTATTTCTGGTTTGATATATTATGTTTATTTTAACTATCCTTTAAAATATTGAAAAACTAAAACAATACTTTATTAGGAGTAAATATTCAACTGGAATGTAATTAGATTGAATTTTCCCCTTCATTAAGCATATGGGCAAATCAGATGTGCATTTTCATTTCAAAAGTTTATTATGGGGAAAATACATAAATGGAATTATAAGCATTCTCACTAATTTATCTTTGATTTCTTGCCATTCTACATACATGTCCAATTTCACATCTATGCAGGCCATTATCTTGAATCAAATTTCTGCTTTAGGGGATCTGGATCATCATTACATTTGGAAAGCTTTCTGTCATTTACAAATATTCACAAAAGTAGCATTGATGTTTAGTCACCAGAAGTTTTTGAAAGTAAAGGCAGGTAATGGAGTGAGTGACTTAAAAGTCCATTTGAAGTTACTGATTAAGATTGGTAATTTGTCAGTGTGAGTCACTTTTAAACATATGCTGTGGACGGCCTTATGATAAGACCTGAGTTACAACCAATTCAAAAGATACTAACAAGGATATTACTTTTTAAGTAAAATCTGCCAAATATGGTTTCAAAGAGGAGTATCTAAATGCTCTTGCAAAGTGCTGTTTACTTGAGGACATAGAGTATGTCTTTTACTCTGGCCTCAGTATAACTTAATAAAATGTCAGAGCACAGGATAGGTAATTAATAAATGCTAATTGAAAGAGAAATGACACAGACTTAAAAATAATAAATACTGTTTTTCCAAACACTGCCATTAAGCTTATTCTAATTGTGAATTCAAATGATCCATGTCTCATTAATCTGAAGACCCTTTTCTTTCCCAGCAACTGTTCTTTCAGTCAAAAACTTTCAGCAAGTAATAATCAATGAACAAAATAAATATGGTCACTGTCTTCAAAAAACATACTTTAGTGACAGTAATTAAATAAGTACTTAGACAAGTATACAATTATAAAATGTTGCAAGTTCTTTGAAGAAAAACAAGTTCTGTAAGAGGGTATTTTGATACATATATTCTGGTACCATATGCAAAACTTTCAAAAGCAAACCACAATGATCTTTGATCCTGCTTATATAAGAGGAAGTAATAAATAAAACAACAACAAAACATGTCAGGTAATGGGGTACATTAAAGAAAACCAGAGCTTGACAGTATTTGAAGTAGTAAAAACATTTTATTCAGAAACTACAGCTCTAGGAGAAAAGAGACCTCAGTACAAACTGAGCCCAGTTCTGCATACAGTGTGGACAGCAGAGGGTTCATAGCCAAGGAGCAATGCGGTGATAAATGGATAGAAAATTACTCAAGGGAAACATCAAGAGCATTCTGATGAAATCAAGTTAGAAGGATTCCTGCTGAAGGCAGGCCAGGGTGATGGGACATCACCTGAGAGATAATGAGGCTGAGACATTTTAATCAGAGATTGAGGGTAAATGGTTCTGCCTGAACTAATTCAGTGGGAGTTCTGTGAAAACTGGGCCATGCAAAGACAGACACAGAAGTCCAAAGGCTGAGGTCTAGTTGAGAAGAGAGTTGAAAGGAGCCTGACTACAGTTAGGTCAAGGACGGGGTCTTTGTGGCACACTCCAGCACGGGGCCCGCCTACTTCTGGGGATCCCAGGTGGAAGGGGAAGGTCATGCAGAGTTTGACCTTATTTATATTTCCAAATGTGTATACAACAGAAAACTGAAGCAGACATCACAGAATGTTAACTTTTGTTAGTAGTTATCTGTTGCCTTATTTAGTGAATCTTTTTTTTTTTATTTTATTTATTTATTTGTCAAAGAAAGAGGCAGGGAGAAAGAGACAGAGAGCAAGCACAAGCAGAGGGAACATCAGGCAGAGGGAGAAGAAGGCTCCCTGCATAGCAAGGAACCCGATGCGGGACTCGATCCCAGGACTCTGGGATCATGACCTGAGCCAAAGGCAGCTGCTTAACAGACAGAACCACCCAGGCGTCCCTTATTTAGTGAATCTTGAGATATTTTGTAACATATGAATTCTCTTTTAGAAAAGAAATGTTATTGGAGCTGAGCTCTGAAGAAGAGTAGAAAGGACTTTGAAGGAGCGTGGATAAGGGGTGGAGAGGTTAGCATTACTTAGCTTAAAACAGCTATTAGAAATAAGATGTACCTTTGGTGTACTGAGAGGTGCATATATGTGTGTGAGGGTACAAAAAACATTTATATATCATTTGCGATGTGTGTGTATGCTACTTATTTCATACAAGTTTTTGATGAACTTCTCAGCTTCAATGATCAAAGAAACGTTCCCTAAAATGTTTACCGGCGCAGTAAATCTATATCATTAATTATATGCAATCTAAATTGTGAATGAATCATTTTAAAAGCTTGAATTTAATAAGAACATTACATTAATTAGAGAAATACCAACTGTGCACTTTCACAAATTGAAGTATGGAAATCAAAGCATTACTAGAGTTATTCTTTGTAGTTTATAGTATCTTCATGTTGGTGCAGTTTTCTTTGTTCTATAGTTTTCTGTTAAGATGTGGACTGAATTTTTTGCCTCCAATTATCAATAAGGTAATAGAGTCATGGTTAGAAGACAGTTTTTGAATCAATTATTCTCATTCAACCTTTTACTCCTGGCATGGAATTTCTTTCATCTGGAATGTAGGATTTGTCATGTCTTCAAGACCTACTTGTCACAATCAACATTGATTTTTTAAAAATTTTGATAAACCTATCTATAATTGAGAATAGACCATATGTACACGAGTATGAGAGTAACTTTTAAATCATACTTAAGGTTATACATCCTCACTTATTTTATATATTTTTTTTCTTAAAGACATTATTAATCACCCAATTACAAGTAACATATAGGGATCATCCAGATTCAAAGTGGTTTTGTCTTGGAAAAAAGCTTTATTAAAGTTGTTATAAACTTTAATGCATATATTTTAAAAAACAACATGTTACCTACATACTGTTTATGGTTTTCAAAGAAAACAAAAATCACTTTCTTACCCTATTAACTCCTAATGGGTTAGTTAAATGTACTTACAGATCTGAGCCCTATTCATCTGTCTGGTCACCTCAGATTCCAAATAAAATTCCTAAAATACATACTTTAAACCCAATAGGTGACTTATAGCTTATAAGAAAAACAAAGACATTGATGTGTAGTAATATAAGGCTATTTCTCTGGGACTCAACAATCCGGTGGCAGGCCTTAACCTTATCCTTAACCTGCAGTTTTTCTGCATTGCCTGTGGCAGCAGTTGACCTAGCCCAACCTCTAACCTCTTCAACCCCCATTTCCACACCTTCAAAATAGGGACCTCCCCTGCTTCAGTGTGTTGTGATCACTGTGGGGTCCCTTGGAAGACCTGTATGAATCAGCTAGTTCGCTCCAGCGTTAGATAATAGATGCTCAATCAGTGTTCTTTCACTTCCTCTTTCCTGCTTCACATCCTCTTTGAAACAATGCTTAACATACATTTTCCTTCAGGATACTATCATTGTAGGTGGCAATCCTTTGACTGGACAGAAACAAATTGTTTAGGAAAAATGCACACCATACTATATGCTAAACACTATACAAAACGCAGTATACTGTAAGTGTAATGTATACTAAAAATATACAGTGAAGTTATAGTGATTTTAAAAAGTCTTGTGAAAAAAACTGTCACATCTTCTATACATATTGTGTATCTGCTGAATGACATGCCTCTCTTCCTTCAGTCCACACATTTCCAAGTGTCTACATTGATGGCAAAGGAACCAATGAATCAAAGGTATTAGCGCTTTGGGGGCTGGTTCCTCATTTCTTCAGTCTAAAATAGCACACTGAAAGAAACACAAGACATACAGGGAGAAAGTATTAGGGTATAATCATGTGTTATATATTTACTTTATGACAATTATCACCTTAGTGCATTTTGTAGTCAGGTTTAAAAAAAAAGAAATAACACATAGCAAGCACTAACAATGTTAAAGTTATTTTTAGTATGAGGAGTTATATATTCTCAATATTATTAGAAATGAGAAGGAATGCAGAGGCTTCAGGGATAGAAGGGGATAGTTTATAAATTATTCAGAGAAGAATGAGAAATAAAAACCAAGGCAAGGGCGCCTGGGTGGCTCAGTCGTTAAGCGTCTGCCTTCGGCTCAGGTTATGATCCCAGAGTCCTGGGATCAAGTCCCACATCGGGCTCCCTGCTCAGTGGGAAGCCTGCTTCTCCCTCTCCCACTCCCCCTGCTTGTGTTCCTGCTCTCGCTGTCTCTGTCAAATAAATAAATAAAAAATCTTAAAAAAAAAAATCTTAAAAAAAAAAACAAGGCAAATTTGAAACTTAAATAGAATTACTATATGATTCAGCAATCCCACTTCTAGTTATATATTCAGAAAAACTAGAGAAGGGACTGAAACAGATTCTTGGACATCAATGTTCAGAGCAGAATCATTACCAATAATCAAAGAGTGGAAACAAGCCAGATATCCACCGACAGATGAATGGATCAATAAAATGTGGTTTCTACATACTATTGAACATTATTCAGCCTTATAAAAGAATGGGATTCTGTTACATGCTACAATATGGAGGAACCTTGAAAATAGTATGCTAAGTAAAATCTGATAGACACAAAAGGACAAAGACTGTATGATTCCACTTGTACAAGTTACCTATAATAGGCAAATCCACAGAGACAGAAGGAGAATAAAGGTTATAGGAGCTAGAGGCAAGGGAGAATAGTGAGTTTCTGTTAAATGGGGACAGCGTTTCTGTTTGGAATGTTGAAAAAATCTGGAAATCTAATGTGATGGTTGCACAACATTGTGAGTACTTAATGTCATTGAATTATATACTTAACAATGGTTAAACTGGTTTAAAAAAAGAGAGAATTAGGCAGATCAAACATCTAATTTTGCCTGATGATAACCTTCAAGACTAATGCTATAATTTAATTATGACTTAAGACATAGGGGGATGGAGGTATGGAGTGTGGGAGGGTATCAAACTACAGTCTTTTACATGTGTCCACACATTAACAAAAGAATCATTATTTAAATAGTTGATATATTTTAGTGCATCAGCTTTAAGGTCATGTCTGTACCAGGCAGACCAAGGATCAAGTCCCACTCCATTTACTCATAGATTTTGTGACGTTGAACAAGTTACTCAACTTTGTTTGTTTGTTTGAGAGAGACAGAGCCCACAAGCAAGGGGGTGGGTGGTGAGGAGCAGACGCTGCAGGATAAGCAGACTCCACCCTGAGCGTGGAGCCCGCCTTGGGCTGGATCCCACAACCCTGAGATGGTGACCTGAGCTGAAATCAAGAGTCAAACGCTTAACCAACTGAACCACCCAGGCCCCAGTTATTCAAGTTTTTTTCACTCCAGCTTCTTCATTTGTATGATGGGATGAACCTAGGTCTTGCATTAAGGTTATGGTAGAGATGAAATGAGAGAATGCTTGCAAAGTGGTTTCCATTAGATGTATTTGGCATCTCTAGACAGTGCTCAGATAATGTTTGCAATGAGTTAGTGTTGCCTCGCAGGTTCTGAGTCTTTTCAGAGGTGGTGGTGATTAAAACCACACGGCCAGTTTCAGGGGACCTTCCACTGAAATAAACATGTGCTTGTGCAGTCCTACCCTTTTCTGGAAAGAAGATGCACAGTGATAAGATACTTAAAATAGTTTAGAACTTGGGCGCCTGGGTGGCTCAGTTGGTTAAGCGACTGCCTTCGGCTCAGG
>NC_058404.1:12395912-12571059 GCF_002201575.2 Neomonachus schauinslandi
GGGCGCCTGGGTGGCTCAGTTGGTTAAGCGACTGCCTTCGGCTCAGGTCATGATCCTGGAGTCCCGGGATCGAGTCCCACATCGGGTTCCCTGCTCGGCGGGGCGTCTGCTTCTCCCTCTGACCCTTCCCCCTCTCATGTGCTCTCTGTCTCTCTCATTCTCTCTGTCTCAAATAAATAAATAAAATCTTTAAAAAAAAATAGTTTAGAACTTTAAGTAGAGGTATGTTTAATGCCATCGCCTAATCATTTAGGGCAACTCTGCTTACTGTATAGGACGACTGAATGTGTGCATTTTAATAATAACTGGGCAACATAACGCATGATTCAGCAAACAGGCAGTGAACCATATCTTTTGAAATTCCTTCTATACCCTAAACACCTTCTTTCTCCTTAAGATAGGGCACACTGCTATTCATTTCCATCTTGATCCTCGGTATCAAGCTCTGTAACCTCAGGGGGAACCCATTAAATATTTGGCCAGCTTATATAAATTAAAATCTTCCAGCAAGCTCTGGGAGATAGCAGAAAGCAGTAAAGTCTAAATCCAGAGATGCTTGCAAGGAGGTTTGTGCAAGTGTGAAAGGGTGACGTTCCCTGTGGCTGAAAGAGGTCCCTGTTTTCTGTTAGTTCCTCTTCTGGGTTTAGTAAACCGGCACAGGATTCCATGAATTTCATAGTTTGCACCTTATGAGTAAGGTCACAGGTACAAGCTACTAGAACAACAAGATGTTAACTTCTGATTCAATATTTTAGTAAAGTAATGAATAAATTTCAATGTACAAAACTGAAAATAGATTAATATCAAAAAAGATGAATAAGGACATTGAATCTAATATTAACTGATTTGACATGGGGAAAAAGTTCTCCTGCTACCTAGATAATGTGACTTTGGGTATATTATTTGACATCTTTAGGCTTCATCTGTATAAGGAATTGGAACAAAGCAATGCTTTTAAAAATATTATTGGCTGTGAAACTCTTTAATCAAGGAAAAGCTGACAGGGAAGACTAATATATAAAACCTATAAAACTATATCCTGTCTGCTTGTGACCTACTTCTTTTTTTACACTCCTCTACCTACCTCAGCCCTGTGGGGCATTTTTTAATGAAACATGTTTTGGAAAACCCTTGGACTACAGAAATTTAAAGCAACTATTAAGGTTCTAAAATTTTATGAAATTAAATTGTTGTTTGTCTATAGAGTTATAAATGGTATGGAGTAACATTTGGAACAAGAATTATAATAAACTTAAGATCCATAGCATTTTGTGATACAAATGTCTATTTAAATCTCTATGTGAAAACATTCTCTTTTAAATTTGGGGTTCAATCTGCACTCAAACTACTTCCTCTTAGAAGTCTTACCAAATCATTGGAAGCTTTACAACATTGTGTAGCATTAGACTACATATAAAAGCCAGCTGGGTTACAGGGTTCAAATTCCTTCTTTCAGTAGTATATACTGGAACAGACAATATTAGAAGAGAGAAATGAGTTATATAATTGCAATAAAATATCTTAGGTGCTTTAATAATAAAGAAGGTGTCTAAGCCGGCAAATAGGAGGACAGGAGATGGCTCAGAGCTAAAGGCAAGAGTATGTTTAACAAGGATGGATACTTAAGCTACTCTGTCAGTTACAGTTTTTCTCAATGAAGCATCTGATAGACTTATCCTGGATATAGACAAGGCATCTGTTTTTATAGCTATCAGGAAGGGTGAAGCCATAATCATTGTGCAATACTATTCTATCTCTAACCCTATTCCTCCAAAAAGCCCTCAGGTAAGCTTGTTACTTATAAATACTTAAACAGTTTTCCTTTTAAAGAAATATTTATGATTATACCAAATTCCATCTTCCCTTTGAGTGCAGAGATGTGATATAATTTTCTCCTTGAAACGTAACCTGTCAACTCTGTGAATATTAAGAATATGGACATGGCAACATAAAAATTTAACTCATGGGCGTGAAGTAAACTTAAAATCCACAGAAACAGTGTTGGAAACAAGGAAATAAGACACTCCATTTCAGACTCCTTATTTATGCAATAATTTGTATATATATAATGATGCCAAATAGAATTACCAGCGTAATATTTCTGCAGGAATTCTTCAAAAACAGCATGATATAGGGATAGCTGGGTGCACAGTTAGTTAAGCATCTGACTCTTGGTTTCGGCTCAGGTGGTGATCTCAGGGTCGTGAGTTTGAGCCCCGCGTCGGTTCCAAGTTCAGCGCAGTCTGCTTAAGACTCTCTCCCTCTCCCACTGCCCCACCCCTCCCCAAATAAATAAATACAACATGATATAATCAAACCTGTTGTTGCTTAAAATACAAGAATAAAACACTACTACACCAAAGTTATGAACTCGATGCAAATTTCCTGCTGAGAAGTATTCACATAACAAATGTTCAGCTTTGGCTTTATTTAGTCTATTTTTCTAACAGTTTGAACACTTGTAACAATCTCCCTTTATTAAATCCCCTGTGTTGTCTTGCAGTTTACCATTCTTTTTTAAAAAAGACAGATGTTTTATGAATCTAGTTTCCTGTACCTGGTGTATTTAAACAGTGGTTTTTAAAACAAACTAAAACAGCTGAATAATTAAATAAAAACAATATTTTATTAGAATGCTTTGCATTTATACACTTAGAGATTAGACCTTTTGGCAAACTCATGGACCCTTTCCTAAAAATGTACAAATGCACAAAACCCTCAAAATTTTCCATATAATTTTAAGGTATTCATGGATCCTAGGTTAAAAACCAATTAGAAATAAATACTCAATTATTTGAAAAAAAAACAATTAGAGTACATTTAATTTTTGATGTAATATTTTGCACATTTTTGTGCTATATTATTGCCCATTTGCATTGTTTAGCTCTTAAGAAGAGTGTTACAGTTTGTATAGCTCCTATGAAATTATACTTTAATAATTTTATTTCTCATGGAATGAATTTGCAGTCATAGACTAATAATTATCATGTCTGTATAATGTGTCTATTGACCTATGTCTGTTCCCTGTCTTAAACTGTTTCAGAAGAAAGATTAAATAGATTGTAAGTGCAAGTATTTATCTAACATCAGTGGTATAAATTAATCATAAAGATTTTCCTTGTGTAGTGTATGCATATTTATGACACTGAGGTGTGAAATCTTAACTATTTTTCTGTCACTACATCAGACCGCTTGGAGAGTCTCAAGTGTTTATCTATCCTAGAAAACATATTGCTTCTACAGGTCATTTTGTGTTCATTGTCATCCATTGTAGGGCTAAAAGACAGGGCTGCATAGCTAATTATTTGCAGATGAAATTAACTATGTGGAAGTACACCAGAATTACGCTCGTTATGACCCAAGGTTCTAAGCAGTTTAAACAACTACAAGGCAAGAGCAGATGGTACCTTCATTTTTTTAAAGTAATAAGCATAAAGAAAAGTACTCCTAAGGAATATAGTCCCCTGGAAATCAAACCATGGACATTGTCAGCATTGGGAAGAAGCCCAGTTCCCAAAACATTTTAAAAGTATAATATTGCTATGAATTGAACCATACTGACACCTTTAATCTATTTGTAATAAATAACTGTAATGCATTTGTCATTAACAACCTGAGGGAAAGTGCAGTTAGAAGGAATTACACCATCCCCATCTGTTTCTTGGCTAACTAAATTTTCTTAGGAATAATCTACCTAAATGGATGTAGATACAGAAGGGAGCTACTGTGAAGGTGTCAGACACTTTAATGGCCTTTAGAATATACTGAGACTAAATTAAGCAAGCAGTCTTTCTCATTTTCTGCACTTTGATCCTTGGTTAGAGTTGTTTTCAGCAAGAATGAATGATGGCCCTGCGTTCTATTATTCTTTTAACCTCAAATGTGAGGCCCCATGGCGAAAAATAATGCAGAAATAATGTGAGAGTTACTGCTTCTTTCTTCGCTATCTGCTTTTGATTATATATTAAAATGAATGTCTAAGAATATTTCAACAAAGCAAAATTAAACAAATGAGCATATCCCCATTAGTGAGAAGGCAATCATTTGTATCATTTTGGGGAAGTTTGAAATTTTTCAGGTCACTGGAATTGAAAAGAGTAAGAACAAGAAAGAACTTACTTCCTTTGACCAATCTGTATTCATATCAATGCCAGATAAACCTACCTACTTGCTGGTTTAGGGATAGGAACTTTGGTTTTTTGTTTGTTTTTGTTGTTCTATTTGTTGCCTCTTTCTCTTTTTATATTTTCTTTCTTTGCATTACTTAGTAAGAACTTTGTTATTTCCATTATTATCTAAGCCACAAAACTAATTTACTTAAAGTTTCCTTAAGGTTGTTATGAGAACAAAATGTTCACCACCTATAACAATAACCAACCCAGAAGAACACTCAATTCATGCCTGTTCTCTGTTTTCTTCTTGTCCTTGCATCCTCTGGCCAGATGAATTACTTAATGACTACAGGTCTACTAATAATTCTGTTTCAGATTAGATCTGGGATATGCTGCTGTCAGGAAGGATGGGGATCTCAATCACTTTAGTGTTCCAAGACCTCTCTGGACATATAAGATTCTCCTCACCCCCACAATTTGTTCTTCTGGCCTTGGGCTCTGCTGGTTTTGACCTATAAACTTTGTCCTCTTGGGCTACATCTGGCATTTGGTATACATGTAGAAGAGATAGGAATGACTCTTTGGGGATACAATCTGCCTTATATTCTATGTAAGTGGTACCCCCTGGAGTTGTGCTCTGGAGTTGTTCTGTGCACGAGCTGAGCAGCTGTATGCTTAGTCCTGAAATCTACTTTGTCAAAGGGCCGAGGGACCCAGTCTAATTGCTGAAATTTTTAATTAAATGTGTACTTGAGTGCCTAGCCATTGGTAGTGCCCATATATAGTGTAAACCAGAGAGGCATCAAATATTCTTCTGGAGCATGTTAAGGGACCTGATATGGACTACAAATAGAAAAATCCACTATGCCAATAAGAAGCTTCATTAGACTCCTTCCATATATCTAGGGAAGAAAGTTATAAATGTTCCTGTGCAATATGTTTATGTCTTAAAGTTTATATTCCTGTTTCTATGAATAAGAGTATTATGGAAACAAGCATGTTAAATTGCTATTTATTCCTCACAGCTAAACATGTTGGAAGAGCACAGGACTAAGATTATGAATGCAATTTCAGAAATCATGCAGCAACGAATAAAATATTCCTCAACAAATTGAGAAATCAGATTGACTATATATATATATATATATACACACATATATATATACAGTAATATGGTAGTTTTGTGGAAGCTAGAAGATTTTAAAATGTGCTGTTTTTACACTTTGCTAATTATGCTTTGATATGCTTATAATTTGTTTCTGACATGTGCGCACCCAGAATTATTGAAATTTAAATTTGTTACAAATGTGTGTTTCTGAGAGTATATTATCAGACAGAGCTAGGCTAGGTTGAGCAGAGTAGAGAACAACTCTTCCTGAGGAGTTACTTAGGAATTTTCAGTCTGGAGTTATGACCATACCGTGAAATTTCATGCATACATTCATGAAAGAAGAAAAAAAAATGTTAACATTCAAAGTCCTCTCAAGTAGCTAATGAACAAAATGTATTTCTGAAAAATAGCTTTTTGGAGAAGAATCTCTGCCTTTTAACACAAATCTGAGGCATTCCATTGAACCTCGGAATATCCAAATAGGCAAAGGGAACAGGCCTTGGATAAATCTGACTACAAAGCTACCATCTCCCACAGCTCTGGTCAGATAACGAATACATTAGGAAATTAAAAGCTCACATAGGTGTTCAGTTTTTCTGTGGTAAAATCATCAGAGAAAGCAATTTAAAATCTAGTAATTATGTTCTCACGGAGTTATCAAGCATGTCCTAGTTCCAGGATGGACTAGTGAGTTCATCTAGCTTAGTACCTTGTCCTTCATATAGAATCAGGGCTGTCATTACACACAGACGTGTTTCTCTTCTGTGTATAATAGCCTTTTTGGAAAAAGATTCTAGAATTCTACAATAACTCATCAAAGCAACACTTTAAGTCTAACTAGAAAAAATAACACAAACTAATTGCAGAAAATTCTGAAAATATATATAAACTAAAATAGAAGAAATTAAATATGAAGCCCTCATCAGTCCCTATGCAGAGATCAATATTGTTACAGTATTTTGTGTAATGTTTTATATTCTGTAGTTTTTGCGTCTCTTTTTTCTCACTTAGCAATACACTGTGAACACTTCTATGACTTTAAATATTTTTCGATTATGTTGAGGTGTTGAGGGGGGTGATAAAGAGCACTTCTTTTCCTGTCCAATTTCTGAATATTTGCAGCATAAGACAAAGTGTTGGCAGAAAGGGGCCAAAATTTCATCTTTAATACTGAAACAGATTAGGTTGGGAGATGTAGCTTATAAATTCAATCAAGGGTCCATTTTAATACTGAGCCCAAATTTAAACAGCATACCCACCCAACAGCAGATTGCCCTGGCCTAATGTAGGTCTTTGTCTCCAATATTCCTATCCAGATAAGTTTAAGTAAGAGTACAGAGTAACTTATGCTACCTGCAGGAAAACTCACTCCCAAGAGGAAATGGCAGGGTCCTGATACCCTTGCCCTGTTCCCAAATTCACAAATCAGATTCAGTCATTTCTCCATGGTAAGGACATGTGACAAAATGAAGAGAAGGCAGGAGTGTCCGCTAATTAAATTACTTGCAAGGAAACAGGACCAAGAATGGAAATTCCCCTACCCACCTCCACCAAAATATAGCATTGCTTTTAATGGCTGTGTAGTATTGTGGTATGCAAATCTAATGTCGGTGTCTAAATTAATCTTTTCTTGTGGAGCACTTCAGCTATTTCCAAATGTTCACTGCTAAAAACAGTATTCTGATATATATCTCCATGTGTATATTTTTGCATTTCCTTATTTCATTAAGATTAATTACTAGAAGTTGAATTGCTAAATATTCATAATTTTCCTTCCAGAGTGGCAGCCAACATGCAAATGCCCATAAGTAATATTTAAAATTACCCCACTTATGAGACATTTTTGGATTCCTAGCAACCTCTGTACTACACTGTAGTCATTTTTAATCTTTATCAGTTTATTAAACAGAGAGGACCTGATGTAATTTCTTTACTCATTACTTTGATTACTGTTGATAGTTAACATGTTGTATATATTTAATGGTCATATACATGTCTTCTTTTGTGACTTACCTGTTTGGGTAAACCCTACTTTTTTTAAAATCATTAATATACTATATTTATTTGCTAAAATTTTCATTATATGACACAATATATAGTAATGAGTCTTGCAAGATGTAAAATAGTATATAAAGATTCCAACTCAAAACTGAATCGTATTAATTGTTATATTTTCTTTTAAATGCAATATGTTCAATTTTTAACTTGAGTGCTAAAGGTGCTTATTTACAAACTGTCAGCATTAAAATTCTCAAACTAAGTTGTTTTTGTGTTTTTTTTTTTTTTGCAAAACAGATTCGGAACCTATAGGAAACCAAACTTTTCAATAAGATTGATTTTATAAACAGCCCATGCTAATTTTTAGCTAATGAATTAAAATACATGACATTGTACTCCATTTAAAGTTTTTGCCTGCCTATAACTTTCTTTTAATGCCTCCAACACCAATCTTATCTGATAATTTCTCCCAAGAACTAAAGTCAATTTCAACATATGAAATTTGGGCAATGTATTACACTACCATCAGAAAATATTGTGATCTCTTCACCTGGTCCTTGAACTTTGAGGTGATATAGCTTGTGAGAAGAGTATTTTTGCCTTCTAATCCTTTGTGGGAAAATCTTATTTGTGACTTCCATCAACCAGAATGCTCTAGGTCTATTTCTTTTCACATCAGAAATAAATATTTCTCAAAGCAGTGCCTATCATTGAGTTGAGTCCCCTTTGGCTACCGTTGAAACTAATGTTGCCATATCTATTATACGTGATCTGGCATGACCTTCCTACATTAATGCATGGCCTCATTACAAACGCTAAGCATTTTGTTTCCTCTTTAATTCTCAGTGGGGCACAAATATGTTAACCCATGACATTTTTCGTAATAGAGATGAGAGAATGAAAGCAATGTGTTGAAACTTACATTAGCATTCAATGGGCTGTTTTGCTTCAAAAAGACAAGTAATTATTTGTAGTAGTGTGTTGTTGTTAGTGTTGTCTGAAATTTGTCCCTAGAAAATAAAATTATGCAAATAAATACCTAAGTTTGGCACAATTGCTGTTTGTGTAATATGACCACTGATCATCCAATTTCACAAGAGTCTTTGAGCACTGGGCCAGGTCACAGGGATGGCTCTCCTCTGGGAAGCAAGGGAATGATGCTGATGTGAGCGTAGCCCAGAAGCATACTCGAAGCAAGCCCACTTCAGATGGGTGAGTTTATGGATAAGGCAGAAAATACATAGAATGGCATAAAAACTATTTGGGTACCAAACAATTTAGTAGGAGTACAGAGGTACAGTATCTATGATCACATTCATAGGTCTTGGCTTTGAAATATTGTCCAGTTTCTTTTTCCCTCTCAGTCTTGAGCTGAGCTACCAGGAGGAAAGTAATACTTATCTCTCCGAGGCCTTTGGGGCTTATTCATTCTTTTAAAAGTGGGAGCTTTGGAGGAAAATCATTAGTCATTGCCTGGATACTAAAGAGAGGAAACCTCATCCACTAAACAATGACCATTTTGCCTTTTGCAATGAACCATTCAACTGCGGGATTTTTTTTGTTGTTGTTTCTTTGAGCTGAATGAGGTTATTCATCACTTTATCTCCCCCCAGGGCTAGTTGCTTTGGAGCTTACTGAATAAAAGAAAAGAAGCAAAGAAAAGGGAGAGGAGAGTGCAGTATTTTCACCAGCCTCCTAATTATAGTGATTTGTGAGTCACTAAACAGAAGTAGTATCAAATATGTGTGCCGCATGAATCACTATATTAGTTTTGAGATATATTGGACTCTGTGTGGATGAACTTTGGTCTTCTAAGTGATGACTATGCTCCAATGGTTTCCCATCCAACTTCAAATATAATGACTCTCACTCACTGTGGTTATAGAACTGTATATAATCTGGCCCCTTGCCTCATATCTCAATGTTCCAGTCACACCACCTTTCGGGCCCCTGGAACACACCAATTTAGGCCTTTTAGGAAACCGCTTCCCCCTAGAAATTTGCATGTGGGGGGAAAAAAAAAAGAAATTTGCATGTGTGGATCCATACTGTCAGGTCACAAATGCCATTCTCTCTTTCCTTCCTCAGGCAGGAAAAGCCTTCCCTGACAATTCCATAGAGAAATGTTGCCCTCCCAGATCCTCTATCATCATGCCCTGGGGATGCTCTTAGTTTCTTTAGAGCAGATTTGCATATCAGAAATGATCTTGATTTTTTTGTTTTGTTTTGTTTTCTCTGTGTACTTGTTCATTGTCTCCCTAAGGACTGTGTAAGCTCAGAGCAGGGATCCTGTCTGCCTTTTTCACCACTTTGTCCAGCACCTAGAAGAGTGTTTGGCGTGTAGTTGGTCCTCGGTACAGAATTGCCGAATAAAGTAGTGCTTGCTTGGTCTGTGCAACCGCATAATTGTATCATCCAGACCCCATCCACGGTTTGAAGACTGCTCCTGACACATTGAAGAGACCTCAGACCTCAGACAAATAACCCCTCTATTTGTAACTACACCAAAATATCCGATCCAAGATTAAGGTGACATCCTGAGATTCAGGGTCGAATCCCTTCCTTCTTTTAACAATTTATATTACATTGAATATTTACTTATGCTAGGCTCTGGAGGCCCAGTAATGAATAAGACAGACATGTTCTTTGACTTCAGAATGCTTAGAATCCTATTAGTAGCAGAGATATAATTAAGCAAGCAAATATAATGCAATATGATAACTTCGATATGGAAAAAAAAATGCAGTGCATTTTTAAAAGTTCCCTAGCTGGAACACCCAATGCAGTTCAGGGAGACTGGTAAAGACTTCTTGGAGGAAGTGTCTCTAATCACAAACTTTTTTTCTTTTTTTTTTTTTAAAGATTTATTTATTTTAGAGAGAGTGCATGCATGGAGGGAGGGGCAGAAGGAGAGAGAATCTGAAGCAGACTCCTTGCTGAGCCCGGAGACCATGAGGGGCCCCAAGATCATGACCTGAGCTGAAATCAAGAGTCAGACACTTAACTGACTGAGCTACCCAGGCACTCCTCTAATCAGACACTTTGAATAGATAAAGAAGTCAGGGAAAGAGGAGGCTGAAGATTAAAAAAAAAAAAAAATCAGAACTATGTTCTGATTTTACCTCAGGGAAATGAACACTGCAGACTTTTAAGTAAGGAGATGGACAGATTTGTATTTTAGAGACATCACCTAACTGCATCATTACAAACAAATTTACTGAAACTAGACCTGAAGTAGCAAGTTAGAAGCAGTGGTATTACTCTGAGCAGGAGGTGATAAGGCTTTGATCTAGGACGTGACAGTGGAGAGAGGTGGAGTGCTCTTTTAGAGGAATAATCAGTGGGGCTTTGTTATGGAGTAGATGTTGGCATTTAAAGGGAGGATAGAGCATAAAATAACCCCAGGTTTCTGACTTTACCATCGGGTGGTGGTACTTTCCATTGGTAAATTTCCATTTACTGAACTTTGGTTCGGTAAATATTTTCTAAACACTGACTGAGGATGAGCAAGTGCAAAGGTCCTGAGGCTCAGTGTGTGGAGGAACAGCAAGAAGGTTGGCATGGCACATCAGAGGAAGCTGGAGGACAGTAAAAGATAACATTCTAAGTAGAGAAAGATAACATTAGATAATAGGCAAGAGCCTGATGATGATGAGGTGTTTCTTCAGTCACCTAACATTTCAATAACCAGCAAAGCATTCAAACACCAGCTAGATGACATCTTCATAGAGATGTTGTAGAAGTGCATAAACCATATTCCTGGAATCGTTGATCTTTAAATTGCTTCTACAAACTCTGTGATGCTGTAATTCTATTATTCTCAATTAAGCCCAACCTTCATTATCCCCCATATGATAAGCCACATTTGGCAGCATCCTGCATTTGCCTTGCCTTGCTTCCTTCAAGTAGTGGCAGGTTTCTTTTTTTCTTTTTTTTTTTAAGATTTTATTTATTTGACAGAGAGAGACACAGCATGAGAGGGAACACAAGCAGGGGGAGTGGGAGAAGGAGAAACAGGCTCCCTGAGGAGCAAGGAGCCCGATGTGGGGCTCGATCCCAGGACCCTGGGATCATGACCTGAGCCGAAGGCAGAAGTTTAACAACTGAGCCACCCAGGTGCCCCTCGTGGCAGATTTCTGTAGATAGACCCAGCGAGTCATCTGAGTCATCTGAGTGTGATGCCTCTGTGAACTATAATAACTGGATAATTATGTTCAGGTTCTTAGGCACCATCAAAATTGTTTTAAGATACATTTAATATTAGTATTTCTTGATAACAATGAGAGCTTTATTGCTTAAAGAAAATTTTAAAAAATAAATAAATAGTATGTGAGTAGACCAATATGGTATTAGGTCAGAGCTAGCCTTAAGCAAAACCGAGAAGCAGGAAGAGATTTTTCTTGTACATGCACCTTCTTTTTTTCCCACATTAGACAGCTCTCCCACTGTTTTTTGTTAGAAGCCCCCAACACAGAGCTGAAGGCTCTCTCTACACATGCCCATCAGCACAACACAAATCTACCCATTCAGTTCCTTCTGGATATTATTACTTCCCAGTGTGAAAGCTACTTATCTGATAAATTTATCTGTACAGTTTTGCTAATGGAAAGGCTAGCTCGCTGCCTTTACTTCTGTATATTATATATACAACCCATAGTGACCTATTTCAGAAACTGCATCTTGTGTTTATTTTTTCGGGCTCACGGTTGACAGTTCAAGTGGTGTGTCACCAGCAGAGGAGATATTTGGGGCAGACGGGGTCATATGAAGTCTTAAGTAAAAAGTAGAGAGGTTTCCACTTATACTGGCTACTAACAGAATTTACCTTTTCTACAGATGCCATGTATTTTCAGCCTTTTAATAGAATGCACAATGAACTCAAAGTCAGATAATGGGAGAAGAAAAAGAATTAGACTCTTGTGTTAAGAAACCATTACGTGATCATGATCTGGCCTCTGGATGAAGCTCCAAAGGACTTTCTTATGTACTGGGAGAGCTCCATGACAGCTTTTCCGTTGGATCTTAGCTAACAGTCACATCATTCATTACTCGAATAGATTCAAGTGCTTACTTAGCCTTCCTTAACCAAAACAAATAAATACATAAATGAACAAAAATAAAAATAAATAAAAACTAAATATCCAACTAAATCTTTATATCAATCTTCATAGAGTCTAGATAGTAAACAAGCTATCATAGTTAAATCCTATGCATAAAATATGAACTCTATGGTGTGGTGTTGTTTAAACCTGTTATTCTTTTTAATGAGGAGTTGGGCTATTGATATACTTAATTAATATATTTTTGTGTTTTTATGTGCATTCCCAAAGGCCTTAAGGCAGTGAGTACATTTTTAATAAATTGCATTTGAAATAAATAAATAATAGTGGTTCATTACACTGAGACTTTTTTTTCATGGTAGAATCAAAGTGAATTAATATTTAACATTCTTTTAAGTCATTTAAACATGAATTTTATGGTTTTTTTTCCTGCTAAAAATGGCAATACATACTATGAAATGTTCCTTTTAGAAGACTAATTTCAGATATTCAGTTGAGAATAACATTTAAGTAGAAAAATTTTCTGAGAGCATGTGTTTTTCAAATTATTTATGTGATGAAAATCCAATACTGCTTATTTATATTTGTGTCCATTTTAAGTTTTAAGCCAAAAATTCCATTGTTTTTCTAATTTGTCAAATAAAAAAATCCAGTGTACCTGTAATTCAAGGAATTAGAATTTTAATGAGATTAAAGATAGGTATCTGAATTACTAAAGATTAAAAAGTTAGCCCCAGTTTTTACAAAACTGTTCCTATGCATCAGCAAACTTTTTTATTCTCTTTCAAGACAATATGCATGCCTCTTATATCCCCCCCACCTTTGGAGAAATAATTTTGGCATAGTTCCTAGAATAAGAATGAAGTAGATATAATGCACACTCTAAAATATTAAGATGGGCATATCTTCAGCAAATGGATTCAGCATCTGAATACCAAAGACACTTTAATTGCTTATTAACAACATTTTAAACCATCTGATTAATGCACATTGTGACTATATTCTTAAAATCATTTTTTATAACAAGTAAAAAGTGCTTTAACTGTCCACTTAAGATCATTAAAGTAACATTGGATGTAAATTTTAAATAGACTTATCCTTTGGAATAGAGTATACTATATATTATGTACATATATAATAAAGAAATTTCAGTATTAAATATGGGCAAAATTAGAAAATGAGTTCCTTTTCTGCTTAAGGAAATATCAAGGCAGTTATTGTAGGCATGAATGCCTATGCAATGTTAATTTGCAATACCTTTATCATACATCCACGAAAGCCGTATATTTCCCCTTATAAGGAGTACAGACATATTTCCAGTGCTTTCAAAGTTAGGTTTTGTTGTAGAATTTTAGAATTCTATATCGTACACTTTTGACTAGATGCTCAATTGTCTTCAAATTTGAATCCTTAAAAGTAGACTCTTTCTTACTGATATATAAAAATTACTGGAGTTAGGGGTGCCTGGGTGGCTCAGTTGGTTAAGTGACTGCCTTCGGCTCAGGTCATGATCCTGGAGTCCCAGGATCGAGTCCCGCATCGGGCTCCCTGCTCAGCAGGGAGTCTGCTTCTCCCTCTGACCCTCCCCCCTCTCATGTGCTCTCTCTCTCTCATTCTCTCTCTCTCAAATAAGTAAATAAATAAAATCTTAAAAAAAAATTACTGGAGTTAGCATTCTTAAAGAATTTCTAGGAAGTGTTACCTTTCTTTTTCTAGAACTTTTTGTCCACATAAATCCATGAAAGTTGGACAAAAACTGTTGGCAGTCACTCGAAAGTCATTGGTGTGTATGGACTAACCCTGGCATGCAGAACTGTGGGTATCGATCAGCAAGTCACGGGACTGGTCTCTGCCTGCAAGGAACTCCTACTTTATGCGGTGAGTCTGGACACTGCGTGAAACTTAAGTTCATTATATAAGGACATTTAAATCTACTCTGAGCCCTGTAGAGTGGGGGAGGCAGAGGGACATACAATAAGGGGGATAAGAACAAAGGCTGTGGAATCAGATGGCCCTGTTGTCAGTCTTGTTCACAATCACTTTGTGTTGTAAATTCTGAATAGGGTATTTTTCCTCACTGTGCCTCAGTTTCCTCTTATATAAACTGAAGATGGTCATGTGTATTTCATGTGGTGGTTATGAGTATTGAATAATTCGATACGTATAATTGGTATTCGGTAACTAGTACTGTCTTTCTCAGTGCCCTCAAATACTCAGGTGACGAATATAAAGATTTATTAAAATAGTTGAATAAACTGGGACAATCAATCATTTTAAAGTAAATGAGCCAAACAGGCATATAAGGTAAGATTGCATGATTGTCATGGACCCTTAGATTTACAGGAAGGTAGATTTTTACTTCAGTTTGGAAAGTATAAGAAAGCTTGGCCAACAATTTTTCCTACAGGTATTGAGGTGGTCATGAAAGGTGTGAACCGAAGTCTCCTTGATAAAGCTACTTACTAGACCTGGGACAGTTTGTGGTGTTGAGGCAGCTGGGGAAGGGCCTGGCTCAGAAGGAACACTTTGAGTCTTGTGGACGCCCCCCGTGTCCACAGAGAACGGTGTCAGAGCTGAGGAGAGGCATTCTCAGTGGGGATAAGAACAATTGTGAGAATTAAGTAAAACAGTGCAAATAAATCCCTTAGTGCTGGCGTAAGATAAACAATACACGTTGATTGGTGTAGCTACTATCTTTGTCATTTACCTTATAAATCGCAGTAGAAATTAGAACAGAAAGACATGTAAGAAAGACACCTCTCTCAGAATTCCTGAAGGACAGAAAAGTGATGTCAAGTAAGACTTTCCAGAAAAGATAAGAACTTAGTTGAATTTTGTAAAACTAGTTAAAGTCACGTGACTAAGATATAGAAGCATATTCTGGGCCCAGAAGCAAGGTCTAAAGCCCCCACCTCCCTGAGCTTCTTGTGGTTTCCTGATTTCTGTGATGCCTTACCCTAAGAGCTCAGCAGATGTCCTTGAGTGAACAGATGTCTAAATGGATACATTCCCTGGAATGAAGAATACATTTTGACGTATGAGTCCCGTCATCCTTTCTGAGAGCTAGTCAAGTTTCAGGAGCTACATCCCTTATGGAAACAGGGAAGGAAGACCACCTGGGTAGCACAGCTGGTTTTCAGGCAGGATGTTCCATTTGATCCCCAGGCACCCAAGCTGCTGCCTGTAAAAGGTTACCCATGTGAGCAGCCATCTCAGCCCACAGTCCAGTGAGAAGCATTGGCTACATGGTGGCCATCTGTTAATCAGTTAATCATCTATTAACTGCTGTTTGTAAAGACCTATAACTTTGAAAGGTGGGAAACCCCTGATAGCCTTGGAAAGTCTGTTTCATTATATTGGATATTTTAGAAGAGTGATTCTGACATTAGTATTCTTAGGACTCATTTTAATGTCTGCATTTTCCCTTTGTAAATTTATTGAGATATGAGTGTCTGCTTATAGAGCATTTATTTTAAATTTTGTAATATCAGAATGGACTCTTGCTGTACTAGAGAAACTGCCTCTGGCTGTATTCCAGTCATCTGATTTTTTTCTCAGCTGCTGGACTGTCTATCGATCTGGTCACCTAAGGTGCAGAAAAAAAACAAGCTCAACAAAAATTGTATTCAGAGCTCCTGTGATCACATTTTCCCCTTTTGTGGCAGCAGGAGGGTAGTGGGGGAGGGGATATTTCTCCCTCTCGTGGGGGAAAATGAGAAAAATCACAGCCACACACAATTTATGTAGGTCATGCTACTACTGAAAGGAGAGTAAGTCTATATCCATTTCCTATAAAAAGAGAGCAAAATTGGCCCACTCCAAAATTTAGCCTTTTGTCTATTTCAAAAACTGAAAATCAAGCTGTTGCTATAATGCCCTGCTGAATAGTAGTATTTGCACAAATGAAACAAGAAGATTATGTAAAATAGACAAATAGTTTACAGTTCCATGGCCAAATTTCTTGGCAAGTGAGGAAGGCATGGGTTGCCACTGATTTTGAATAAATCAAAATTATGAAGTGATGAGAAAAATAAAAACATTCGACAATTACCTAAAGCTATAATTACTAAATACACTATGATGAAATAATTTTGAGACTGGATTTTAACCCTCATACTTTAATTTGTATTATTAAATAGTTCGCCATTCTTTAATGTAAATACAATATTCATCAAGAGCTAACCAATAATATATTCATGACAAACATTAGAAATGTTTTTCTTATGGCATTTTGGCTTTATTTTGTTAAGTATCCGCCCCTGTGTATTTCTTCCTCCTTGATATAAGCTATTTTGGATAAAACAAGATTATTTTCATTTTCGTCAAGTGGAATCTTCAGCTTTCTCTCAGACAATGGGGTTGAAGGTCATGACAGAAGACAGTGGAGAAATATATATGTGAGTGGAAAGCACCAGAGGGAAGGCAAGAGAGACAAAGGGCAGGAAATTAGGGTGGTCAGAGGCAGAGAAGCAGACAGAGAAGGGCATGGGATTAAAACTGATAGCACCCAAGTGGCCTGAGAGCACAATTGTGAGACAGGGTGGGCCAGAGAGCACCTCAGGAGGGCTAAGGGCACCACACCGAAGCTCTGACTTAGAACCTGAAAAAGGATTATAAGGGGAAGCAAAAAAGAGAACTTTTCTCACAAACTCCCGATTAACACCCACTTGCCCATCACTCTTACCAAATGACCTCTGCCCCTTCCTAATTTGCAGGAACTATGAAGGCCCTCAGGAATAAAGATCCTCTCAGCTTCAGGAGTAAAGGTTCCCCATCTTTCCCCCAAACTTCAAACACATCTACCCACCAATTCCTCATCTTTGTCAGCAATCTCTGTCTTGTGCTGTTAATCCCATTAGCTCCTGTTGTCGCTGAGGTTTTATTCGCTTGATTTTAGGGTCTTTATTCTACTGGCAATTTTTTCATCCCTCACATGCTCCTTTAGCATAGAAACATGATCAAATCTAACAAAACAATAGTTAAAAGCAGCTGGACGTTATATGCAAACAATGAATCATGGAACATTACATCAAAAATTAATGATGCAATGTATGGTGATTAACATAACATTAAAAAAAAAAAAAAGAACCAAAGACAGAAGCACAATGTTACCAAGTTGCTGCATATCTTTCCCCTTTAGCTACTGGCCTGTGGGAGTGAGCTCTCTTCCCATGTGTAGTTATGAGTGGGCACTCTTGCTTGCCTACACAACATAATGTCCCTCCTCTGCCTTCCCTCACAGAAACCTAATTTTGTTCAACTATCCACCTGACCCAAACTCAGGTAAATTTTGTTTAACAGCACCTTGATTTTGTCCGTTATTTTTATCAGTCCAGGGTACACTTTTTGTCTAAGTTTGCCTAATAAAACAGACAGATTTGACCTTTAGTCCATGCTAGTAGGTGGACTTCTCTGTATTCTCTTTCTGGAATGTAAATACACAAACTTGCACCTACAATCTGTGTTCAAGCTACGGGGGAACCAGTCTGAGGATGAAGCTTGCTGAAGATGGCCAAGCTCAAAAGCAAAGAGAAATGCCCTGATTACCTTCAAATACTGACTTAAGCAATTCTGGAGCCTGTTTTACCTCTGAATTTCTGTTGTGCAATGTCATAAGTCAGTTCAGACAAAAGGTAATTGGAGTTGGGTTTCTGTTGCTTTCATCACAAAGCATCCTAATTTGCTTGTAGGTCTACTGGACCTGATTTTTTTCACTTCTTAATCAATCCTCTGCCTGTTCTCCCAAAGAAACAGCTCTGGCTATGATGACCGGTGAATTTTTAGTAGGTCCCACATAGGCCATTTCCTTCTTCTATTAATTGATTCTTCGTTGACGCTCCTTGCTTCTTGACATACTACTTTCTATTGGGATTTTTAACAATATTTTCCCAGTATTTTCTTAACCTTAAAATGATTGTTTCCTTTAAGCTATTCTGTAGTACAGCACTCCTACCAAAGTCCAAAGCTGCAATTCAGATTTTCATTTGATATCTCTCATTGGATGGTTTTTAGTATCTTAAAGTAGTCCTGTCCAACATGGAATTTTCCATGCTCCCCCTCCTTGCCCTGGATCTCAGATTTTATCCTTCTGTGTTAACTATTTTCCTGACCACTCAGTTTCTCATGGCACAAACTTGTCATCCTAGATTCTTCTCTCTCTTCCGTTCCAAGTGTTCACTAGATATCTAGGTTAATTAAAGGCTTCTCCGCTAATTCATTCCTCTTCATTCCTACTATTTCTGCCCAAGATGAAACTGTATCTCTTCTCTAGACTGTTACAGTAACTTCTAACTTGCTCCCAGCCTCTGTTCTTATTCCCCTGAAAGGGATCTTTTGTCAAGTTGCCAGCCAGAATGAATTTTAAAAATTAAAATATGATCATGTTATCTCCTCTGCCTCAAAAATTATTCATTAAATGCCACTTCCTGTGGTATAGAGGAACGACTCCCCTGATGTCATACAACTCTTGCTGTTACTTTGGACTAGGCATCGTTTCTGTCCCTCAAATGCTTTGTCAGCACCATACTAGCAGTACCAAACTATCCATCTTGATGCATTGCTGTGAGGTATTTTCTGTGTTTGCAATACTCTCTTCCTTTTGGCCCAATTAATTAACTGTTTCTCATATCTAATTTTAGTTCTGTGAAGTCTTCTTCTAAGCATATTTGTTCTCCCTTCTGATCATCTCTGTTCATGAGAAATATGTATCGTAGAGCATTTAACACACTGTATCGCATGTAATTATTTACATGTCTTCCCTCGTACTTCAAGTTCCTTCAGGAAAATGGTAGTGGTGCTCATCACTGGATCTCCCTGATTTTTATAAATAAGTGGTAAAAGGGTACAGTTTTTTTTTTTTCATAACCATTCCATTAAGCTCAGTAGTTTCAAAGTGTCCATCTGCAATATCTTCCAAAGGAAAGAGAAAGGACTTTTATCTTACAGACCAATCCTAATCAATATATAATAGCTGCCTGGAACATGTATGGAGGAATGTTCTGAAACCTTTCATTGTATAGGTTTTACTCCCTAAGTATAGTTAATGTTTTATATAGACTGCCAGTCTCTAACCAGAATTATATTAAATATTGGAATCAGGAGGGACATATAATTGCCCTGAATTTAGAGTTAGAACAACTTTAGAGATCATCACTTTGTTTTATATTAAAGGAATCTTGGGTGCAATGTGGAGAAAATATTTTTCCTAGAATCATACAGTTAGTTTAGAACTCAGTTTTCCTAATATCCAATCTAAACTTATGCTGCAGATGCCTATAAAATAAAGGAAGAAAGCAAAAAGAAAGAAATGACTAAAGACAGTATCCTACTGGAATCCCCGAAACCTCAAAAATGCATCAGATTCTTAGGACTGAAAAAGTGCGTAGGTACATCTGAATGTAAAAATATTGAACAGTCCTATCCCTTTTTCAAGCAGAGACAATTGCTCTACCTTCTAGTGTAATATGTATAAATTATAGGAGTCGCTAATGACTGTATGACTAGCATCTGTGGTAGAGGAGAACAATATACAGTTCATTAGATGCAATTCATAGTGATTAAGACAAGCTCTCAGTTTAGCTTCATCAATAAGGAGTTGTTTGACCTTGGAGATAGTTGCTCATGTCTCTTGGGTTCAGTTTTCCACCTGAAAAGTCCTGGTCTCATAGGCTTGTTGTTCATATTCTGAAAACATATGCGACAGACTTGTAAACAGACTTTAGTTATAAATACCAGCTATTAACCTGATTTTAAGAGACCATTCTCCATGGGTTTATTGTGTCTCTGCCTATCTTGTGAGCCAACATCACTTGCCCTGGTTCTGGATTAACTTTACAAGGATGTTTCATACGTCAGTGGCTTTGGAAAACTGAGATCATGTCTCCATGTAGAGCAGAAGACAGGTTTGCTTACTTCCCATTGTAAAAGATTCAGGTTCCCTAAGCTCAGGGATTCTTTCTAGGAATACAGCATCTGCATGTTGTAGGGGGCACTTGGCCCTCTTTCCATCCCCCTGTGGGAATTGGGGTTCAGGGAACCTGATCAGATGCTGATACATAAGCTACTGCTTATGAGTGATGAGCTGTCCTTTGTTTCTGACCTGGAGGCCTGTCTTTCTGATCACTGTCTTTAAGCTCTGGTTCACTAACCTCTTAGTTTACAAGGGTGATAAAGTCTCAGACCCTTCCTACTTCTTGACATCTGAATTCTGTTTACGTTATTAATGTTAACTATAAACCTCTGCTGATTTTAAGGATTTTTTTTTCTTTCCTTTGAATGAATATTTTTCCCCAGTAAAATGATTATTAATTTGAATTTTAAAATGAGCAGATTTAATAGCAGAGACCCAGGATCAGCCAAAGATTTCACAGACTTCTTCAATCCAATTATTGGTTCTTGATTAAATGAGGGGATGTCTGGAAACTAATTCAGCTATTTTGAATTTTCATTTCTGTTGTAGATGTTAAGTACCATGACAAATTATCTTAATAAATGTCTCTACTTTGTGGAATGTCCTTCTTCAAACTATCTATTGATCTGAGCACTACTCTTCAGCCTCAACTCCTCAGTGAACATAAGGCCTTTCCAGATGCATGGCAAGCATGCCGTTCTGTGACATTTTGTTTAATCATCTGAGTTACCCATTAAGAACTTGCCATACGGTTTTGTATGTTCTCTATACCATTTCTTAAATCACAGGGTACAGAGTAGTAAGGGACATTTCAAAACAAATATAAATTATATCTATAATTCTAACACATTCTATGCAATGATGAATATTATAAACATGTTCACTCTAAATGATATAAAATTATCTATGCTTATATGCTTCCTTTTTAAAAAAAAAACACTAAAATTTAAGAGTTGGACACAATAAAAAATCCTGGTTATTTTTTCTTAGGATTGTAATTCCAAAATCATTCTATAAAAATATGAATGCAGAAAGAATAAAAATAACATACTCAGCTCCTTGATTTAATTACTTTTGAATGCTTACTCATCGCAAGTGAGAATCACAATAAATGTCACCATTCAGTAAAATAGGAGAGAAAAATATCTTTATTCTAAACTTGGTTGCACTCTGAGGTTTACTATTGATGAAAGATTGCACATAAAACCAGTGCAAGACCCTCGGGCAATAAAAACTCTAGAGACACCTTGGAGGAAGCTCCATGAAGCTAGAGTTTTATTAACTTAAGAAGTAGACGATGACCTCAGGGTACTTCCCTGAGGCTACTCTTTTGGCTGTGTTGCAATAATAGCACCTTCATATCTAAAACCGAGAGCTGGGAAGCTCTCAACCATGTTGCTTACAAGCATTTCTCACTGGAAGATAAACATAACTCTAGGCCTTTCTCATAAGGTGTATGTCACTGGTATGACAAACAGATAACATCCCCTACTCCTGTGCCTCCTAAATGACAGTTTCAGAGTCCAAGATGAGAAGGGAAATCCAGATCACTCAGAAGCTTCTAAATAGGAGTCTTCAAAGGTTGCAAGCAAAGTTTCATTAAATTCATGAAACAGCAACTCCTCACCATTCTGTTCCAGATAATATATGTTCTTCAGAGCTTGATATGCAAAGATAGGGATTCTGAAGAGTTCATAATCCCCCTTTATCTGGTTTTCTTATCAATCTTTATTGAATAAATTTCTTTTATAAAGAATGTTTACAGAATTTACGTAGCTATAATGTTATAGCTGAGGTATATTTTCTTTAAAAAGAAATGACGTTATAATCAGTGTCATAAATTGAAGTAAACTTCAAGCCTGTGCCACATGCCTTATGAAGGGGAGGTGTGGCAAAAATCCTTCCAGAAAATGAAGACTGGAAGAGATATCTTTAAATATTGACAGGAGGGAGGAATGCTATGTAAAAATGTCCTGAAAAGTTAATTACTAAAGGAATTTGGTGCATTAAGATTATCAAAATGTGTATTAAAAATTTATTTACTAATTTTTTTCTCCATGTTAAATGTGATGACTTTACAGAAATATTACTCAAAAAAGAAAAAAAAAAAAGAATTCAATACTAGCAGTTTGAAAACCGGTGTCTCTTATCCACCAAGGCAACCAGAGTGGAGCTGCCTAATGGACATTTGATAGTGGGTGATCATAATTAACACCTGAAGACCTACCGATGTGGAAAAAATGCCAAGTTAACAATCATTAGCAGGTGAACTTGACTCAATGAGCAGTGAAAAATCTCAGGCAAAAATGGTCCAGGTCCCCATCACTGATTTTCACTGACTATTGAACCATGCTTTAAATTTATTTTCTGTTGCATTTTCCTGGTTGTGGGTAGGTTCCCTCATCCAGCAGATGCCGTGTTGACCTCAGTTACTCCAAAATTCTGGAGAACTACTGAAGGATGCTCTAAGATTCTGTAAGTGTTATATATATATGTATATATATGCATGGACTCCAGCTATCTGGGGAAGAACTCTCCTTGGAGGTCCCAGAGGTCATACTGACATTATGAGGACTATTACAAATGGAGATATATTTATTTTACATTCTGGAGTTAGCATATTTTAGCATCTTCATCACTAACTGGATCACTAACTGGATTTTGTTTTGTTTTCTCATGGACTTTTTTATGTTTCTATTGCTATTCTCACCTAGAGGTCCTTAGGCCCTTAGGTAGCTCTAAACATTGCTAATTCCTTGATCACCAAACAGAAGAGCTGGTGTATATCCAGGAGCTAGGGAAGAAAGGAAAGGAACATTTGGAACATTCCATTTTGGTTCCTGGAATGAAATTGGAAAAGGATAGAAAAGGACAAGAAACAGAAGAGAAAGTGGCTGCAGTCTTTAATAAACATTACTACTGATCTTAAATTGGAAGACTGTTACAGTGACATCACAATGATTATCTCTACCGCTAGACTATAAATTCTATAAGATAGTGATTTTTCCATATTTTTTCCAATGGACACCAGTAGCAAGCACAAAACCCAGAACATAGTTGCTTCTCAATTCATCCTAATTGAACACATAATAAAATCACTAATCTATGCAGGTATGATTGGAACAGAGTCAAATTTGAAATGCAAAGCCCTTTGAAATGTTATTTGTAGGTAATGACAGAAAGAACAGAAAAGGCAAAGTCAGCTGAGTTATTGATATTGCAATACATATTATGCCAATTAATAAGCATTGATTTAGTGCTGAGATTTTGCCCCAGAAGTCAATTGGAACCATGAGAACACACATAAATTCACTCAAGCACATAGTCATGCACACACATACACACATGTTGATGACACTTAGCTTTTCCTTTTGTAGTTTTATATTTCACCAGGTATTTTTACTTAAATTTTCTCATTGATGGATTGAGTCCTCTTCACACATTTACATTTCTTGATTACACCAAATAGATGTAGTCTACCCCAAATCATGTTTGCTCAATAAATCAGTAAATCACAAAAATTTAAACCTGATAATGCTTCAAGCATTTTTTTATAATGCTCAAAATGTTTTGTTCTTTATAGACTTGCACATTGATTAATATTGATAGGAATTTTTACATTCACAATGGAGACATTATGAATGGTTTTACTAAATGGGTACCCATACCCTTTGCTTTTATATTTTAAATGGTGTTACCTACTCAGTTTTTATTTATGCCCATGTGCTTAGAAAAACAATGTGAATGGAATCTTAAAATGAGACTTGACTACGGTTGAAATGAGGGGAAAAAAGGCATGGGATGTAGTTTAGTTATATTTATCTGAATTTTAGAAAGGCAGCTATAGTAATTATAATTATAATACACCCTAATAAAGTTAGTGTTTAGATAGAGGGAAAATTCCTTCTGAATTCTGTTAATAAAGTATACACCTGGAATTACCTGTGCTCAATGCATACCTGGTTAATAGTCTTGAACAGTGATTTTCAACCAGAAGACATTGGCAATGAGCAGCTAATGAGTAGAGGCCAGAATGCTGCTAAGCATGCTGCAAAATGCATAGCATAGTTTTCTACAACAAAGAATTATCCCACCCAAAATATGAATTATGCTGGAGATGGGAAATGTTTGTCTAGAACAGTGGGTGGCAAAATATAGCTCTCAGGTCAAATCTGTTTCCCTTTTTTGATAAGACCTGTGAGCTAATGGTTTCATTATTTTTAAATGGTTGAAAAAAAAATTTTTTTAAAGATTTTATTTATTTATTTGACACGGAGAGACACAGCAAGAGGGAACACAAGCAGGGGGAGTGGGAGAGGGAGAAGCAGGCTTCCCGCTGAGAAGGGAGCCCGATGCAAGGCTCCATGAGGGGCTCGATCCCAGGACTCTGGGATCATGACCTGAGCTGAAGGCAGATGCTTAACTGACTGGGCCACGCAGGCACCCCTGATTTTTTTTTTTTAATTGTCAAATACTACTTATGACTCATAAAAACTATATAAATACAAAATTCAGTTTCTATAAATAAAGTTGAATTTTAACATAGCCATACAGATTATCTATGGCTGAATTTTGCTACAACAGCAGAGTTGAGAAGTTTCAACAGAAATGCTATGGCCCAAACAGCTTAAAATATATTTACCGTCTGGCCCATTGCAGAATAAATTTATCAACCCATCTTCTAGAAAGTGCAGGGAAGAAAAAGAAGGGAAGAGTGTGTGGGGGGGGGGGGGATGGTAAGACAATGTATTCATAGTAAAGTGACCAGAATACTTAGGAGTCTGGAAACTATGAGATAGTGAGATGTCCTATTGCTTTTACTTCATCATTGTTTTTATTGATAAAGTAAAAATGAAACATAGTTTTCTATATCCATACTTCCTTCAGTTTTTTAAAAGATTTATTTATTTATTTGAGAGAGAGAGAGAGAGAGAGCGCCCATGCACACATGTTGGGGGGAAGGGCAGAGGGAGAGAGAGAGAGTCTCAAGCAGACTCTGTGCTGAGCACAGAGACTGATGTGGGGCTCAGTCCCACAACCCCGAGATCAAAATCCTGAGATCATGATCTGAGCCAAAACCAAGAGTCAGCCACTCAACCGACTGTGCCACCTAGGTGCTCCCTTTCTTCAATTCTTTAATTTTAGTTTTCCGTACAAATGAAGTTGATGCTCACAACCAGTGTTGAAGTGGTGGTCTTGAATTTATGCATGACCTGGTGTTTCAAGCATGGTTCATGGGTATCACCTCTCCTGGGTTTTTGTTGTTGTTGTTTTCTTGTTGTTGTTGTGTTTTTCTTGTTGTTTGACAAAACCTGATTGCTGTCCCTGCTAATTTTGGTTAGATAAAATATTATCACATTGCACTTTTTGACTGAATTGCTATGCTGAACTGTAATGTTAGCCTGATTCTTCTCCCTGACCCCTGACCTGCCCTTTGTGAGCAATTTGTTTTCTCTACAGGAATGCCTAAAATATCTTTACTCATTAATCCTTGAGGTGGATTAAATCACTTCATAGATTCCTGATGCTCATTATTCTATTTAAAATTTTCCTACTATAATGTGTAACTTCGATCTTCACATTAACTTTTCTCTGGATTTCATGAAAATGTTCATTTATTATACTTTTGATTACCATTTTCTTCCCTCTTTCAGTGTTTGTACTTCAGGGACACCAGTTCTTCTGTTAGAGCCTCTTTGTTCTTTGTTTCTATTATATATTTTCTGATTGCTTTAATTCTTTGGCTTTCGTCTTCATTTACTTGGATTTTAGGCTCTCCTTTCCGTTATTCCAGTTATCACACACCTCTATCATATTTTCGGTGTTTCTAAATCACAGGTTCTCAATCCTGGCTGCACATCTGAAATACCTGTAAAGATTTTAAAAATCTCAAGGCCCAGACTGCACCCCAGAACTATTAAATCAATAAATACTGAGTCAACCAAAACATCGGTATTTTTAAAGCTCCTGAGATAGTTTCAGTGAGATCTACCATTTTATTCTATTTTATGTTATGTTTGGTTATGTTTTTTCACTTTAAGTAAGCTCTACAAGCAGTGTGTGGCTTGAACTCACGACCCTGAGATCAAGAGTCATATCCTCCACAGACTGAGCCAGCCAGGCTTCCCAAGAAAGCCACCATTTTAATCAAATTAGATACATTAAGATTTTGACTTGGGTTTTATCTGTACTTTGCAATCTCTCTTTTCCTGTTTTTTTTTTTTTTTTTTTTTTTTTTTTTTGGGAGGGGGTTGTTGTCTCATCCTTTAACACTTCTTATTGCATTTGTATTGTTGTCAAACTCTTCCAGAGCTTGAAGCTGACCTGGATAATTTCTGGGTTTTTTGGGATAGACTTTTCATTCTAGAATAGGAATTATTTTGCTTGCTGTATTTGTCACTTCTGTTCTTCTCTCTTCTTCCTTCCTTCATTTCTTCCAATCCTACCACTTCTCTTTTGATTGTGCTTTGTTGTGCGTATCTGCTCTGCTTCTTTTTTTTTTTTAAAGATTTTATTTATTTATTTGACAGAGAGAGACACAGCGAGAGAGGGAACACAAGCAGGGGGAGTGGGAGAGGGAGAAGCTGGCCTCCCGCCCAGCAGAGAGCCCGATGTGGGACTCGATCCCAGGACCCTGGGACCATGACCTGAGCTGAAGGCAGATGCTTAACAGCTGAGCCACCCAGGCGCCCCTCTGCTCTGCTTCTTCTTGTCCATGCTTACTAAGGGCAACATTATCCAGACCTTCAATCTGATATAATAGATAATAAGTGGCCTTTTCACTGAGCCTTATTTTAAAAGAATAATTTGTTTCCTAATTCTAGTGTGTCTTTGAAGTCTAGGTTTGGTTTTCTATCTATTTTTCTCACCTGTGGCCATGTAAGTTTGGTGATGGAGATCTGGACTGGGTCTGCTGAGTTCAGCCCTTGTCGATAAAGGTTTGGATTCTGCTCTGCCTTCTAGCCAATACTAATGACCTCACACTCAGCTCCATCCACTCAGGAGTGTGTCCCACTGCAATTGATTTTGGCTTACCCTTCTTCCCCTCCACATACACCTCTCGGTGGACATAATGTCTTGGGAAACTTTGATCATCTTTCTCATTGGTGCTGAGGTCCTAAGGAGGTACCTATAGATTTTCTCTCTCAGAAATTCCCTCTTGACTTTCCTAAAGCTGCCTAGTTATTCCTCAATCCACATCTTTCTAAATTGGAGAGAAAATGATTAATGAAATTCTCAGGATTTCATGAATTCACCTGTGTTCCTCCATTCTGTGCTCTGGGCTGAGCCTGGGGACATGGATGGGAGCTGGTTGGGAACTGTAGTGCATAGAGTTAGAATTGTGTGTCTCCTCACTTGCTGAGCTCCATTTGTCCTCTTCACTTTAACATCTTTGCGTGAAGTATTTAACTTTTGAGTCACCCTTTCCAGTATAACTTTGCAAATCCTTCAGAACAGAAATGTTCTTGCAAATGCTTAGCTTGAAACAGATGCCAATTAGCTTGTCAAAACAATGGCATTGAAAGTTCAAGTAGTATCATTGTGTTGTATCAATGAATAAGTCTGTGCCTAGCACCCTTTGTGTTAATGGCTGTTAAGCCTTGATGTTCTCTGGGAATTACTTGGGGTTCTTATTAGGAATTCTAATTTCTTTTGACTCAAGTAGTCTAGAACGAAGCTTAGGAACCTAAACTTTGAACAACACATTAGGTGGTTCAGATGGAGGTGTTCCATGAATTACCCTTTGAGGAAAAAAAATGCCTATGGGGCGCCTGGGTGGCTCAGTCCTTAAGTGTCTGCCTTCTGCTCGGGTCATGATCATGGGGTCCTGGAATCGAGCCCCGCATCGGGCTCCCCACTCAGCGGGAAGCCTCCTTCTCCCTCTCCCACTCTGCCTGGTTGTGTTCCTCTCTCGCTGTCTCTCTCTGTGTCAAATAAATAAAAATCTTAAAAAAAAACCACTTATGTGCTTAGCATTCTACTTAGAAATATGAGGGAAGTAAAATAAGTATATAGTGTGGTTTCAGCCCTCGGGATACTTACAGACTTGTTTGTCCTTTGTTGCGTATATGTAACAATTCTAGAACAATATAAAGCATACCATAGAAAAAGGTCAAATATTTGCAGAAATATTAAAAGTCCTACATAAAAGTTGTATCACTATTAAAATCCAAATTCACATTGAAAAGAAAAGTTAAGTTTTTGAGGCTATTTTAAACTGCATTACTAGAATGGACTTACTTTGGAATCTTTCCAAGCCCCACAAAAATTGTACCTACTCCATGAAACCTCAGTGTGCTTTTCTACTCTCACAACATATACAACACACTAAGGAATCCTAACATTCTTTTATGTCCTTTTGTCACTCATTGTTCTTTCTGCTGTGCTTCTACCAATCTAAGTGCTGATTTTATATTCCACCGGAGAGCACATAATTCTACTGGAAAAGTTCTGGACCTTATTTATCTTCTTCTTTCTTTAAAATTATTCCACAGAAAAACACATGGCTCTTTGCATATGGTAAATCCTCTACTGAAGTTTGTAATACTAAGAGAGAAAAGACCAACAAAAACCTATGTATGTTATAGGAATGAATCACATACAATATTGCACATTCTCTGTGAACTGTTTCAAGTTTCTCATGACCAATAATATTTACCCTTTCAGGGTTCTTTATTATTAATTGTTCTGCTATAGCTAAGAATAGAGGTAAAGATAATATTTATTTTTATAAAGAATTTAGTGAGCATGTAAAATGCATAAAAAATTAGGTATTTTTTTCAAGACAAATAAGGCCTGTCCCCTTTCTTTTTTTTTTTTTAAGATTTTTATTTATTTATTTGAGAGAGAGAGAATGAGAGACAGACAGCACGAGAAGGAAGAGGGCAGAGGGAGAAGCAGACCCCCTGCCGAGCAGGAAGCCCGATGCGGGACTCGATCCCGGGACTCCAGGATCATGACCTGAGCCGAAGGCAGTCGCTCAACCAACTGAGCCACCCAGGCGCCCACCTGTCCCCTTTCTTAAAAAAAATGTGCAGTATTGTTGACAAGCAAAGTGCATAAATAGAATTAAAAGGAGGAAAATATGAAGCACATATTATTATTTTGAACACAGAACAAAGAACTTATTAATATAAAATAACTTGATCAATGAAAAGTGTTCTTTTAAATTTTTTTTAAAGGTTTTATTTATTTGACAGAGAGAGAGAGAGCAAGAGAGGGAAAACAAGCAGGGGGAGTGGGAGAGGGAGAAGCTGGCTTCCCACCGAGCAGGGAGCCCGATGTGGGACTCGATCCCAGGACCCTGGGACCATGACCTGAGCCGAAGGCAGATGCTTAACAACTGAGCCACCCAGGCACCCCGATCAATGAAAAGTGTTCTTGAGGGGAGACTTTTTAAATCAGCATTTAAGAGAAATTATTGATAGGCACTGCTGGTAAAGAAACACAGATTCCCTCCAGGTGATAGAAAAACTGTGGAAAAAGAATTTGATGGGAAGGATCATTATTTATAAACTAGTTGTTGTGCACAGTTTGTATTTGGGAACTGTGGGAAGCCTACTGTTCTACCCAAGCTGTGTGTACTGAGCTATGAGAAAGCCCTCCTCTTGGCACCCAGAAGTGGATGGAGGTTTAGATAATAGTCTCTACTCTGTAGGAGGGTCCATCTACTTATGAGAAAAGATATTCAAAATAGAGAGAGAAAAGGGTGAAGTCAGGGTTTCAAAGGAATATTTGGTAGCTTAAGTATCAAACTTGGATGATTGCATAATGAAATAGGTAATTTGGAGTGAAGTAGTATTGGGGACAGACGGGTACTATTTTAAAAATGTTGCAAAGTGAAGCAGAAACTATCAATATGGTAATACGTTGTGTACACTAGAAAATAGAGCATTAGAAGTTGCATCAGATCTATTGGTACAGATTTGAGGCTTATCAATCTTGCTTATTCTAAAGCTCAGATGAGATCAATTGACAAAAAGAACATAGAGAAGAATTGTGTTTTTTTCTTTTGTTTTGTTTTTTGTTTTCATTTTGTTTTGTTTTTCCCACTTAGCTCTTCTTTCCATAGTCAAGATGCTTTTGTTTGTTTTTATGTCAACTTCATACCCTAGCTTTTGGGACCCTTAGCCATTAAGGGACTTAAAGATACTAGACCTGTTCAATAATGAAATAATTGATTGGCATACATGCATGTGCACACACTCATGCACACATATGCTCGTACATATATTTTTATTCTAAATACATGCCCGCTTTATTGAGAAGCATCATGTGATATGCAGGCGGGAAAAGTGAATTTAGAGTCTTATCTCCCCCACTTACCGGCTTTATAAAAGTCAGCAAGACACCATTCTCTCTACGTCCATTTTTGTGTCTGCAAAAACATCCATATCTATCACACCCTGTAGTGAAGAAGCTGAAATGGTATATAGAAAGTGTTTTTCCAGCTGTAAAGTTATAAGCATAAGATAGTCGTAGTGGGTCACATAGAGTAACATTAGACATCAATCAATTCATTTTTCACTTTAGGTATTCCTTTGGCTTTTCCCCTCCTGTACCAGTAAAAGTAGTTGATTTAAATCTCATTTTCTTCAGTTCCTTTGTCTCTGTTCTACCAAGCCAACATAATTGCAGAGATCTAAGAACATAAATAGGAGACATCTAGATTTATAAAACAGAAACCCAGACCTTTTCTAAATGAGTAAATGCATAAAGTATATTAGGTTTATAAAAAAATGATTATAAAAGTTACCTGCAATCTTTTGTGACTAGATACCGTGAAACCACATTTATTTTATGACTGTCCTATCAAGAAACATATACGTTTCTTATTGGATAAAACTTCAAATTGACAAAACATTTTTATTTATGGAGCATTTTACATACTATTTCCCTTTATGACTTTAATCCCTTTCCATTAGCTATTTGCTCTTACATAGATGTTCTCTTAACTAACATTGATTGATTGACATCCACTAGGGCCAACTGGAATACAGACTCTGGAGAAACAAAGAAAATAAGTTTCTGTTCTTAGGAAAATTATATTATGTTAATTTCTTAATTTGCTTATTGACATTATTTGTATTTATTTGGGACCTACTTGGACTTGTATTTAAAAGATACTGTATTAATATAAGTATTGAAATGCCTAAGAATTTTTAAAATCAGCATTTCCATTAAACTGTTTCAATTTTTTCCATTAAAATTGATAGACAAGCTTATTGAATTAAAGTTCAGACATTATATGTTATCCTATTTTTTCCATCAAGATGATATAATGGCATGTGGGATTTTAGTATATTCTAACTTAGGTCACACTAGATTTTGTTAAGTTTAAGAATTATCTGTAAGAAAATAAAAGACAGTATTTCCTATCTTTAGTTGGTTTAAATTAAGAAAGCAACTACCATTTCTGAAGAACTGAAGCTCTATACACTATAAATTTTGCAATTTAACATCCTGTAAATGATCCCTGGGATGGTAAACAGTATAAATACTTATTTTAATAGATTCGTGGATCTTTGGTGGGGGGTAGAGGGAATAGATATTTTATCTGATTTCTTATCTTGGCTTTTGTGCTTACCTAAATTATTAAACATGCAATTTAACATAAACCAGAGAAGTGCTTAAAATTGCATAGGCATGCTAATCATGGGGGAAAAAAATACCTTTCAAGGCCGAGACAATAAACACAATATTTGAGAATTGCTTTTAAAATTTTATGTCACATTTCTCATAACCAGTGTTGTAATGGAGATTTTATTACTAAAACTTAAAACAGAATTAGGTCATTCATAAATCCATTGCAATTAATGTTTTAAGACAAAATAAAAATAAAGATCTGTTATACTTTTAATAAATGCCCAAAGTATAAAATACTTCTATTATAACTCTATTCTTTTTTTTTTTTTTTTAAAGATTTTATTTATTTATTTGAGAGAGAGAATGAGATAGAGAGAGCATGAGAGTGGGGAGGGTCAGGGGGAGAAGCAGACTCCCTGCTGAGCAGGGAGCCCGATGCGGGACTCGATCCCAGGACTCCAGGATTATGACCTGAGCCGAAGGCAGTTGCTTAACCAACTGAGCCACCCAGGCGCCCTATAACTCTATTCTTAATGATAAAATCTTTTATATGTCTACAAACAACTATCTCAATAACATCCGGATTATTATATAAAAGCTATATTTATTCAAGTTTCATATGTATTTTTCCTGTAAAATCTCTTGGATAACTAAAGTAAAAAATGACATTTGCACCTACTCAGCATTGAAGTGTGATAAGAAGTTTAATTAAAAATGTACTAGATTGTAAAGCACTGAATAACACAATCATCCCTGTTTTCTCTATAAGTAGAATACCAGAGATATTATGTCCTGAGCTAATGTTTTTGGATGAATGAATAAAACAAATGAAAAAAGATGTGTATCTATTAACAACAAATGAAGAGAATTTATTGGTATAATTATAGGACATGCATTCATTTTTCAACTGGAAGGCCAACCTACAAGTTGCATATTTTTTAAAATTTAGAAGATTACATACCAAAATATTAAGAACACTAGTCTGATAAGCAACTATAATTTGTAATTATATGATAAAATTTTCCTTGAATCAGCTGAAGAAACATCATACCATTTTTAAAAGTTTTTCCAGGAGGGAGGAAGATGGCGGAGGAGTAGGGGACCCTATTTCAACTGGTCCCCAGAATTGAGCTGGATATCTACCAGACCACTCTGAGCACCCACCAAACCAGCCTGAGATGTAAGAAGATCTGGATCTCTGCAAACAGAATATCACTGGCGGTTGGTTTTGAGGTACGAAGTGGAGAGCCGTGATCCTGAGGGCAGATATCGGAGGATAAACGGCAGCGGGAGGGTGCCTGGCCGTGGGGATCCTGCACTGCCGGTGAGCAACAGCCTCACACGCTGCGGACGGGCACAGACTCACAGACCGGTAGCGTCGGGAAAGGACTTTAGGGCAGCCCCCAGACGGAAACCCGGAGTGGCAGGGTCGTGCGTGCGCGAACTGGGAGCGGCTGGCAGTTTTAGAAGCACAAAGGGCAGAGACGAGCCCCGACCTGGAGGCAGGACTGGGAGCACTGCAGAGGGGCGCACAACCCAGGACGCTGCAGTTTATAGCAGCATGGACAGAAATGGAGACAGTGTGGCCTGGAGAGCTCACTGAAGAACAGACTGCGGTCTCTCTGCTCTGAGGCAGAGGGTTGGAAGCGGTCTCTTCTGCTCTGACTCGCAGAAGAGACGCGGAAAGTCGCCAGGGAAAGCCACCAGAGAACAAAACCCCAAAAACTGATTCCCACTGAGCCCAACCCCCGTCATAGGGGCACAGGGCAACTCTGCCCAAACAGGGTTGCCTGAGTAACAGCGCGGCAGGGCCCTCCCGCAGAAGACAGGCTAGGAAAACAAGAGGCCAGTAACCCTAAGGTCCCAAGAAAACAGGTGCATCTTGCTTGGGTTCTGGTCAATAATTTGGACTCTGTGCATTCCCTCAAACACCCATCAACAGAATGACTAGGAGGAGGAGCCCCCAAAATAGAAAAGACTCAGAAATTATGACTTATGCTGCAGATTTACAAATGGATGCAGATATAACCAAGATGTCGGAGATGGAATTGAAGCAAGCAATTGTGAAGACAATGGCTAGAATGGAGAAATCAATCAATGGCAACATAGAGTCTCTAAGGGCAGAAATAAAAGGTGAACTGGCAGAACTTAAAAATGCTATCAATGAGATCCAATCCAACCTAGATAATCTAACAGCTAGGTAAGTGAGGCAGAAGAATGAATAAGCGACCTGGAAGACAATATAATAGATAAAAAGGGAAAAGAGGAGGCCAGGGAAAAACAACTCAGAATCCATGAAAATAGAATCAGAGAAATAAGTGACACCATGAAGCATTCCAATGTCAGAATAATTGGAATCCCGGAGGGAGTGGAGAGAGAGAGAGGACTAGAAGATGTATTTGAGCAAATCGTAGCTGAGAACTTCCCTAATCTGGGGAATAAAACAAACATTCGAGTCCTAGAGGCAGAGAGGACCCCTCCAAAGATCAAGGAAAACAGGCCAAAACCCTGGCATGTAATAGTAAAACTTGCAAATCTTAGAACCAAGGAAACCATCTTAAGGGCAGTTAGGGGGAAGAGATTCCTTATGTACAGAGGAAGGAACATCAGAATAATGTCAGACCTATCCACAGAGACCTGGCAAGCCAGAAAGGCCTGACAAGACATATTTAGGGTACTAAATGAAAAGAACATGCAGCCAAGAATACTTTATCTGGCAAGGCTTTCATTTAGAATGGATGGAGAGATGCAGAGCTTCCACGACTGGCAGAAACTGGAAGAATATGTGACCACTAAGCTGGCCCTGCAGGAAATATTAAGGGGGGGTTCTATAAAAGGAGAAAGACCCCAAGAGTGATACACAACAAAAATTTACAGGGACAATCTATAAAAACAACATCTTCACAGGCAACATGATGACAATTAATTCATATCTTTCAATGATCACTCTCAACGTGAATGGCCTAAAAGCTCCGTTAAAACGGCACAGGGTTGCAGATTGGATAAAAAGACAGGACGCATCCATATGCTGTCTACAAGAGACTCATTTTGAACCTAAAGATACATCCAGACTGAAAGTGAAGGGATGGAGATCCATCTTCCATGCCAGCGGACCTCAAAAGACAGCTGGGGTAGCAATTCTTATATCAGACAAATTAGATTTTAAACTAAAGTCTGTAATTAGAGACACAGAAGGACACTATATCATTCTTAAAGGGTCTATGCGACAAGAAGATCTAACAGTTGTAAATATCTATGCCCCCAACATGGGAGCAGCCATCTACATAAGCCAACTGTTAACCAAAATAAAGAGTCATATTGATAACAATATGTTAATTGTAGGAGACCTCAATACTCCACTCTCAGCAATGGACAGATCATCTAAGCAGAAAATCAACAAGGAAACAAGAGCTTTGAATGATACATTGGACCAGATGGACCTCATAGATATTTACAGAATATTCCACCCTAAAACAACAAAATACTCATTCTTTTCGAGCACACATGGAACTTTCTCCAGAATAGACCCCATACTGGGTCACAAATTAGGTCTCAATCGATACCAAAAGATTGAGATTATTCCCTGCATATTCTCAGACCACAATGCTCTAAAACTGGAACTCAATCACAAGAAAAAAATTGACAGATTCAAACACTTGGAAGCTAAAGACCACTCTGCTCAAGAATGTTTGGGTCAACTAGGAAATCAAAGAACTTAAACAATTCATGGACATCAATGAGAATGAAAACACATCGGTCCAAAACCTATGGGATACTGCAAAGGTGGTCCTAAGGGGGAAATACATAGCCATCCAAGCCTCACTCAAAAAAATAGAAAAATCCCGAATTCACCAACTAACTCTACACCTTAAAGAACTAGAGAAAAAGCAAAAAACAACGCCTAAGCCACGCATTAGAAGAGAAATGATTAAAATTAGAGCAGAAATCAATGAATTAGAAACCAGAAACAGAGTAGATCAGATCAATGAAACTAGAAGTTGGTTCTTTGAAAGAATTAATAAGATCGATAAACCACTGGCCAGACTTATCCAAAAGAAAAGAGAAAGAACCCAAATTAATAAAATTATGAATGAAAGGGGGGAGATCATGACTAACACCAAGGAAATAGAAACAATTATTAGAAATTATTATCAACATCTATATGCCAATAAACTGAGCAATCTGGATGAAATGGAGGCTTTCCTGGAAACCTATAAGCTGCCAAGACTGAAACAGGAAGAAATTGAGAACCTGAATAGGCCAATAACCAGTAACAAGATTGAAGCAGTGATCAAAAACCTCCCAAAAAACAAGAGTCCAGGGCCTGATGGATTCCCTGGGGAATTCTACCAAACATTCAAAGAAGAAATAATACCTATTCCACTGAAGCTGTTTCAAAAAATAGAAACAGAAGGAAAACTTCCAAACTCATTCTATGAGGCCAGCATTACCTTAATCCCCAAACCAGCCAAAGACCCCATTAAAAAGGAGAATTTCAGACCAATATCCCTGATGAATATGGATTCCAAAATCCTCAACAAAATCCTAGCTAATAGGATCCAACAATACATTAAAAGGATCATCCACCACGATCAAGTGGGATTTATCCACGGGATGCAAGGGTGGTTCAACATTCGCAAATCAATCAGTGTGATAGAACACATTAGTAAGAGGAGGGAGAAGAACCATATGGCCCTCTCAATTGATGCAGAAAAAGCATTTGACAAAATGCAACATCCTTTCCTGATTAAAACTCTCCAGAGTATAGGGATAGAGGGAACATTCCTCAAGTTCATAAAATCCATCTATGAAAAACCCACAGCGAATATCATCCTCAATGGGGAAAAGCTGAGAGCCTTTCCCTTAAGATCAGGAACACGTCAAGGATGCCCACTCTCGCCACTATTGTTCAACATAGTACTATAAGTCCTAGCAACAGCAATCAGACAACAAAAAGGAAAAAAAGTATTCAAATTGGCAAAGAAGAAGTCAAATTCTCTCTCTTCGCAGATGACATGATACTTTTTGTGGAAAACCCAAAAGACTCCACCCCCAAATTACTGGAACCCATCCAGCAATTCAGTAATGTGGCAGGATACAAAATCAATGCACAGAAATCAGTTGCTTTCTTATACACTAACAATGCAACTGTAGAAAGAGAAATTAGAGAAACGATTCCATTTACAATAGCACCAAAAACCATAAGATAACTCGGAATAAACCTAACCAAAGAGGTAAAGGATCTATACTCTAGAAACTACAAAACACTCATGAAAGAAATTGAAGAAGACACAAAAAGATGGAAAAATATTCCATGCTCATGGATCGGGAGAATAAACATTGTTAAAATGTCTATGCTACCCAGAGCGATCTATACCTTCAATGCCATCCCGATCAAAATTCCAATGACATTTTTCAAAGTGCTGGAACAAACAATCCTAAAATTTGTATGGAATCAGAAAAGACCGTGAATCGCCAAGGAAATGTTGAAAAAGAAAGACAAAGCTGGGGGCATCATGTTGCCCGATTTCAAGCTATATTACAAAGCTGTGATCACCAAGACAGCATGGTACTGGCACAAAAACAGACATATAGACCAATGGAACAGAATAGAGAACCCAGATATGGACCCTCAACTCTACGATCAAATAGTCTTTGACAAAGCAGGAAAAAATATGCAATGGAAAAAAGACAGTCTCTTCAATAAATGGTGCTGGGAAAATTGGACAGCCACATGCAGAAGAATGAAACTCAACCATTCTCTAACACCATTCACAAAGATAAACTCAAAGTGGATGAAAGACCTCAATGTGAGACAAGAACCCATCAAAATCCTAGAAGAGAACATAGACAGTAACCTCTTTGACATTGGCCACAGCAACTTCTTTCAAGATACATCTCCAAAAGCTAGTGAAACAAAAGCAAAAATGAACTTTTGGAACTTCATCAAGATAAAAAGCTTCTGCACAGCAAAGGAAACAGTCAACAAAACAAAGAGGCAAACCACAGAATGGGAGAAGATATTTGCAAATGACACTACAGATAAAGGGCTGGTATCCAAGATCTATAAAGAACTTCTCAAACTCAACACCCAAAAATCAAATAAGTCAAAAAGTGGGCAGAAGATATGAAAAGACACTTCTCTGAAGAAGACATACAAATGGCTAACAGACACATGAAAAAATGTTCATCATCATTAGCCATCAGGGAAATCCAAATCAAAACCACACTGAGATACCACCTTACACCAGTTAGAATGGCAAAAATGGACAGGGAAAGAAACAACAAATGCTGGAGAGGTTGTGGAGAAAGGGGAACCCTCTTACACTGTTGGTGGGAATGCAAGTTGGTACAGCCACTTTGGAAAACAGTGTGGAGGTTCCTCAAAAATTTAAAAATAGAGCTACCCTATGACCCAGCAATTGCACTACTGGGTATTTACCCCAAAGACACAGATGTAGTGAAAAGAAGGGCCATATGCACCCCAATGTTCATAGCAGCAATGTCCACAATAGCCAAACTGTGGAAAGAGCCGCAATGCCTTTCAACAGATGAATGGATAAAGATGTGGTCCATATATACAATGGAATATTACTGAGCCATCAGAAAGGGTGAATAGCCAACTTTTATGTCAACATGGATGGGATTGGAGGAGATTATGCTAAGTGAAATAAGTCAAGCAGAGAAAGTCAATTATCATATGGTTTCACTTATTTGTGGAACATAAGGAATAACATGGAGGACATTAAGAGAAGGAAGGGAAAAATGGGCGGGGGAATTGGAGGGAGAGATGAACCATGAGAGACTATGGACTCTGAGAAACAAACAGGGTTTTAGAGGGCAGGGGATGGGGGGATGGGTTAGCCTGGTGATGGGTATTAAGGAGGGCACGTACTGTATGGAGCACTGGGTGTTATATGAAAAGAATGGATCGTGGATCACCACATCAAAAACCAATGATGTATTGTATGGTGACTAACATAACATAATAAAATTAAAAAAAGAAAAAAAAGTTTTTCCAACCCACACTTTTGATATCCATATAAAAAGTAATTTCAATTTATAAATCAGCAGGGTCAATAACTTTGTTTTCATGGATCAAATTTTGTAGTATTAGTGTATTTTATAATCATATTTCATCTTGTCAATTTTTTAAAATATATTTTTTTTATTTTGAGAGAGAGAGAGCACGAGTAGGGAGGAGAAGCAGAGAGAGAGGGACAAGCAAGAGTCCCCACTGAGCAGGGAGTCCAATGGGGGGTGCTCTATCCCAGGACCCCGAGATCATGACCTGAGTTGAAGGCAGATGCTTAACTGACTGAGCCACTGAGGTGCCCCTCAATTTTTTTTTTCTTTTATTTGAACCATAACATTGCTATGCTTTAGAGTTCCCAATATTTGGAATTGGAATGCCAGGGAAGAAAAACGTTCTATGGGGTCATGTATAAATATAGTAAAGGCCAACTTTGGGATCTAGCTTAGATAAAAATATATTAGGGCATGAAGGATTTTATGGAATATAAAGAAGACTAAAAAGAGACTTTTTAGAAGTCAACATTTTAAATAGAAAGAACCAGAAAAAAATTTATCTGAAAAATGTCAAGCAAAATATCCTCTCTTGGCTTGATGGTTTCCTCAGAGGAGAGCACAGAGATAAGAACTGGAATGCATGGGTGCCTGAGGAGCTCAGTCAGTTAAGCGTCAGACTCTTGGTTTTGGCTTGCGTCATGATCTCAGGGCCCTACGATGGAGCCCCGCTTGGGCTCTGCACTCAGTGGGGAGTCTGCTTGAGATTCTCGGTCTTGCTCTCCCTTGGCCCATCCCCCAACTTGTGCTTGCGCTCATGCTCTCTCTCAAGTAAGTGTCTTTAAAAAAATGAAGAATTGAGGGGACTCCTGGATGGCTCAGTTGGTTAAGCATCTGCCTTCAGCTTAGGTTCTGATCCCAGAGTCCTAGGATCGAGTCCCGTGTCAGGCTCCCTGCTCCACGGGGACCCTCCTTCTCCCTCTGCCTCCACCTCCCTCTCTCTCTCTATCTCTCATGAATAAATACATAAAATCCTTAAAAAAATATATGAAAAATTGGAGTGCAAACCATTTATTTGGAAAGTGATTTGTGACCCCAGGAATTAACAGTGTAGGAGTGGAGTAAGTAAGCAGGGGAGGAGAAGGTAGCAAAGGGGATGTTATCAACCAGGGTGCCCTTGTGGACAACTGGGGTCTGTCTGGATGGCAAGACAAGGTAGAACACACCTCAGAGGCTGATTGTAGAAAAGCCACAACCCATTGAACATTTATCCACAGACTCCATGTCCATGTCTGGTTCAGAGCTGCTTCCGGGGGCATTAATGTTCTGGCAGGGTTATCGGTGCTTCAGCAGCCAGGAAAACAAAACACAACACAACACAACAGAAACAACGGACCTGAGGCAGCAGCGCAGGTGTTCACACTTGCTGTCTTTGTTGTGTAGACGTGATTTCTGAGGGGTCTGGGCAATACTGTTGTGCAGACAGTATTGGCTACATGTATCTTCAAAACCTCGGGCTGATTGCACTACCATCTAACGTCAGTTCTCCAGCCTCAAACACAGTCTGGGGGAAAAAAATGGCATCACAGTTTTTCTCATGTGAGTGAGTGACGTATCCCTGCTTATCCTTTCTACCTTTTTTTGGTGATCATTTATCTTTTAACAGATTCAGTAAAAATGTGTTTTGGCATAGAGTTTAAAGGTTTTTTTTTTTAATTTTTGAAGGAATAATTTAGATTACTTATCTTACTTTGGAACCTTAGAATGATGGACAGTTTACCATAATTATTTTATATGTGTTAGCTGAAGTTAATCTGTTGTGCTTAAATTTATCAGATTGGATTTCCCCACTCCGCTTTAAAACACATGAGAGCTGCCTCTTTCATTCGCTGAGTGTCAAATGACTAGGAGGGGGATATAGGGTTTAATCCCTGCTCTAAATAAGTCTACAATTCAGTTTTGGGGAGAAAAGTCGTATTCATTCAACTGATATGCTGTACAGTATGTAGTAGGCACACATTAGCAAGGAACAATGTGCTGTAAGAACTTAGAGACAATTTCTCACTGTAAAATCAAGGAAGAGCTTAATTCAGAAAGTAATGTTTGATCTTAGTCTTAATAGATAGAAATGAAATATGTACTGGGGGAAAGCCTTTCCAAGTAGAGACAATAGAATAAACAAATCATGGAGATGTACTTGAGGATCTGTTCACGGTTAAACCCAAAGAACTAATATCATTTTGAGTTCCTCCTTTCAAATTTATCACAATAGGGTTTTGTTGTTGTTGCTATTGTTTGATTTTGTTTTGTGTAAGAGTTGCTTCTTTTTTTTTGTCAAGGGTTTCCTCATTAAAGTGATTTAAGTTTGAATAAAAAGAAGTAAATAAATCAAATAATGAATCAAACCTCTCCAGTAATAAATACACAGGACAAAATTGCATATGCAATCATCATGACATACTCAGAGAATGCCGTACTTGTCAATAGACCTAAACTCTAGTCCTAACTCGGCCACTAATTAACTTAACCCTCTGGTCTCAGCTTCCTGTTGTAGAAAATTAGAGTAGCTATACATCATGAAAGTTTACTTAATCTCCAAATCACTGACAAATTGGGAGATATTTCAGAGTGTATAAAAAAGATATATACAGAGGCATTTCTATTTACTACAAATCAAAATGTTTGATCAGAACATTTGTCTTAATGGCAAAAACTAAGAAACACAAAATTACGTCAATACAGAAAATTTAAAGCTTCAACATGTAAGCATAAATATAGAAAGAAGAAATTGTGAATGATATTTATATTAATCTATCATTTATGGTTTACATACCATGGTTTTCCTACTAAAAATTGTTTTTAATTTTGTATTTAGCACTCTTTGTATGTATGCACACACACACATGTGTAAAGGAAAAATCCTCATACACATACAAATTTTTAATGTGGTCATTATAATTTTAGTAGTGATGTAGGGGGGAGATAACACGAAGAGAAGTCTGTTGTTTTTATTGTAAATTTTACCTATACCCCGCTCATAAAAACACCGTTCCTTAAAATAATTATTCATTTAAAATATTATATACAGCATGATATGATGTATGATTTCATATAAATCAACATTACAATTATATAATCAATACTTTCCTAAGTAGATCTGAGTTTTTTTTTTAAAAATGGGGAGTTATATTTTGTTACAGATGAAGAGAACAGACTAAGAGAATACGAAAGTTATTACTTGAACATGTTTCTTACAAGAATTCTGTGTTTGGTATTTTGTACATAAAAGACATATAATATGTTTTGCATTGCATTTGAAGTTTAGAGAATGCCAGTCAACCCTAGAATAAAATTCAGTATGGGAGATGTAAGAGACATGGCATGGCCACTGCCTTCAAAATCAAGTTTAGGAGCTGGAATGGTGCAGGGAGGCTAAATCCCTCGATTTAGGAGGGAAGAGTGAGTTCCAGCCTAGGCACACTCATTAACCAACAAAGCAGCCTTGCAAACTGAGCTGAATTGCTCTAATTCTCATTAGCCTCAATGGTGAAGAAAGATATTTGGGTGTCATCTAAGGGGTGCCTGGGTGGCTCAGGAGGTTGAGCCTCTGACTCTTGGTTTTGGCTCAGGTCATGATCTCAGGGTCCTGGCATCCAGCCTTGGTGTTCGGCTCTGTGCTCAGTGGGGAGACTGCTTGTCCCTCTTCCTCCCCCTCTGCTCCTCTCCCTGCTGGCATACTTGCTCTCTCTCTCTCAAATAAATAAATAAATAAATAAATAAATAAATAAAATCTTTGGGGCGCCTGGGTGGCTAAGTCAGTTAAGTTCTGCCTTTGGCTCAGGTCATGATCTCGGGGTCCTGGGATCGAGCCCTGTGTCAGGCTTCCTGCTCAGTGGGGAGCCTGCTTCTCCCTCTCCCACTCCCCCTCCCCCCCGCCCCTGCTCCTGCTCTCTCTGTCTTAAATAAATCAATAATCTTAAAAAAAAAAAAAAGAAATTTGGATGACATCTAAGATTCCATTCAGCTTAAATATGTTGTGAGACTGTTTCACTATATCCAAAACAGTTTTGGGGTTATCAACTTGAAATCTATGTACCATATGCCAAATTTAAAACTGTTTTACATACGGGGACTTATTCCTTAAAAATGGTGACAGTTTGAATCTTGCTCCATTGTGCATAGAGATAAATATCCAAACTGTTTGCAGGGTCTACAAAGACAGATACCTGACAATACCCCTCAGAATCCCCCTGCTTGTTGCTCAAAAGGCACCACCCACAAAAATTTAAAAATTTCGGATTTTGATAAAGAGAAAAGTCAGCTACCCTCTTGCCTATAACCATGGCACACATTGCTTTTCAGTTATGTCAAGATTATAATGTACCCCCCCCCGTTTCTTTAATCGTTTATTGACCCTTCCTTTTGAGCCAGAGCTGTGCCCTGCTTTATGCAGACATGATCACATTTTTTCCCTTATAGAAATATTGCAAGTACTGAATTATCTTCATCTTACACACAAGAAAAGGAGGCTGAGAGATGTGAAATAAATTGCCTCTAGTCACAGAACCGATTTTGTCTGTCTCCCAAATCTCCTGATCTGTTGAGGAAAGGACTTGACGAGCACTCTGGTTTTCAGCCTAAATAATTAGAAAGATGGTCAGGTCATTAACAATTTACAGGGAGTGCCAGGTTTCAAATGGGACATTTTGGTTTCTGTTAAACATGTTGAAATTCAGCTGCTGATGGAATGTTCAAGAGAAGAACTCTTAACAGTAACTGGGAAATAAAGAATTAGGTTGTAACTACAGAAGCAATCAGTTATACATACATTTTTCAATCCATTTTTTAAATTTTTATTATGTTATGTTAATCACCATACGTTACATCATTAGTTTCTGATGTAGTGTTCCATGATTCATTGTTTGCGTATAACACCCAGTGCTCTATGCAGTACGTGCCCTCTTTAATACCCATCACCAGGCTAACCCATCCCCCCACCCCCTGCCCTCTAGAACCTTCAGTTTGTTTCTCAGAGTCCATAGTCTCTCATGGATCGTCTCTCCCTCAGATTTCCCCCCCTTCATTTCTCCCTTCCTACTATCTTCTTTTTTTTTTAACATATGTATTATTCATTCTTATCACCAGGATTAAATAAATCTGGGTACAATTGCTAGGTTTTATTAATGATTCTGTTCATAAGTTTATGCATACATACATAAAATAAAGAACAATGAATTACAACGCTCATCCTTGGTAAATGACGATGGCTTGCCAAATTGAATAAAAATTTATTTTACCAAGGACTCTATTCCTCAGTTTTAGAGGCTGAAAATCTTGATTATGTCCATACAGTGAGATAAGTTCCTCCACCCAAAACTGTGAAGAGACTAATATATATATATACTAGCATAATATATTATTGATTTTAATTGACCCCAGGGCCTGTCATATATACCAGGAAGCTCCTATGTGTATGATAAAATATGTATTTTCCTTTTGGGCCAAATGACATAGAAAACCAAATTTTATAAGTTAGATAGTTGCTGAGTTAGTATGATATTGAAGCAAGGAGAGCTAACTGGATGATCCAAATGTGTAATAACTCCATTTTCATGTCCACAATACAACATACTTGTCACAATGTCCTAAATGCTCAATTTCATTTGTTAGGACAGACATTTCCTTCGAGAGTTCTCAAGTGGATATCGGAAAAGCATTCCTCATGCACCCTCACATTCAGATCTTGAATGTTTGCAGGGTCCAGAAACAGAGCTGTGTTTCCTCATTCTCCATTAACTGAAAAGTTCCCTTTGGGAATTTCCTTCCTTTGAACCAAGAATCTAGTTTCTTGGGAGAACAATCTAGACTAGCAATAGGCAACTATAATAATAGGCAGCTATGATCTCCATCATAAAGTGGGCGATAGATAATTATAGCCAGAGAACTTTACAGGCATTCACTTTGATTCTTGTTTTTGTTTCTGTTTTTGCTTTTTTCCTAAGAGGACAAATGTGTTCATGTGCTCAACATATTTCTCAGTTAATGTTAATAGTAGTAGTAATAGGGATTTTCTTATTCTCAATTCTTACGCTTACCTGTTACTCATTTTGTCTTTATATTTTGGAAATTTATAATCTGGTGTGTGTGTGCATGCATGTGTGTTATTTGATTCTGAGAAGATTAAACAGATCTCCTTATCTGCATACCTGGAAGAGTACTGTCTCATAATCACATCCTTCTCCATACCAGAAACTGTCCAAATACTAAGAAAAACTAAGTGGTGATATCAAATCTTGAATTCGTGTAAAAGAAATTGCTGACCTTTTGGAGTGTTCATTCATTCTTGTTAAATGAAACACATGCCTATGTAAAATTTAATGAGAAAATGATCAGATTTGTTCATACTCTGTTTCATATCTTGTTGAAAAATATTTTTTAAATCTGTTATACATCTATCATCTCAGCAAGCATTAGAGAAATCATGGGATAAAAGTAAGAAAAATAAATATATCACAATTATGTTTAAGGAGTTCCTTGTGTGTTAAAGACAAATGTGAACAGAATGAAAGGAAATTCAATGTGGGCTCTAGCTGTGCATATAAATAATTCCAGAAATAGGAATAGTTTAGTAGATTGAAAGTGGGAGAGGATACCCTAGTCGAAATTGTCAGGGAAGACATAATGGGTAAAGGGAAATGATGTTCTTGCACTTTGAATTCTGGTTAATTGAAGTTCTGAAAATTTTAAGATCTAGTGTTCTACTACTTTTCTCTCTGTTTAATCGTGTGTGTGTGTGTGTGTGTGTGTGTGTATTTGATGATTTTACCATAAGAGCTTGGTGGTTGTTTCTATATACAAAATGAGGCTCAAACAGCTTTGAAATAGTTTATGTACCCAAGATAAGAAATGCATTTGATCATGATATTTTATAATTTTCCTAATATAACCTTTAAAAAAAACAGATAAAGGGGCACCTGGGTGGCTCAGTCATTAAACATCTGCCTTCGGCTCAGGTCATGATCCCAGGGTCCTGGGATCGAGCCCCACATTGGGCTCTCTGCTCGGCGGGAAGCCTGCTTCTTCTTTTCCCACTCCCCCTGCTTGTGTTCCCTCTCTCACTGTGTCTCTTTCTGTCAAATAAATAAATAAAATCTTAAAAATAAGTAAATAAATAAAAAAATTAAAAAAACAGATAAAAACTTTATCACCATACATTGTTCTTGAATAACTATGATCATTGCAAAATGAATTGTAAAGGCGTAATTGGATTAAAACATAAAATCCTACTTTCAAAATGTGAAACAGGAATGTGACTCCATAGATGGCCCTAATTTTTGTTGTAACTAAATAAGAGTATTCTCTTCAATCTCTTATTCATTTCTTGTCTTCCATCCCTTCAAATTATGAGTTATCCTCTCAGAAGTAGCAAGAAGAAAATGTATAGCTAGTTTTAGGGGGCTCTAAGGGCTTTAGTAATAAACAGTTTCTATATAAAATTATTGTGCAGGTGGGAAAAAAGTATTCATTTCTATTCATTATTGCATCATTTTTAAAAAATTTACTGTGCAGGTTGTAGAAATAAGTTATAAAACTTTACACATTTGCAATTGTTAAAATGTTTTATTAGGGCATATATTTGGCATGCTGCCCCCATTTTACTTTAGTGACTGAGACTGTTGCTTAAAAGAACATTCTGTTTCCCTAACTATGAGTAGTTTCTAGTTATATCTTAAATAGTAGTGGAGGGACATTGCCCCCAGCAGGGAAAAAAGAGAATAGAAATGGAGATCTATTCTAGCAATTCAGCTAAAAGGCAATGAACAGGAGTATGAGAAACTGCATACATTGATGAATATAATATTATGAGTAAATATATAAAAGTACCAGCTATTGTGTTAGTGATATTTTTTAATCATCTACATTTTAAGACAAAAAAAAAAATCTTAAAGAAAAATCCTTTTATATGGGCATTACTGAAAATGAAAGTAAATTTAAAACAGCTCATAGTTAGCATTTATGCTCAAAGCATCATCAATGTTTTATGGTAATTAAAAATAGCATAAAATTGTTCTAGTTCTGCTACATAACAGAAGTGGATATAAACTCATAGCTCTTAAATTAATTTTCTAGCCTCTAAACCTTATGAAATCAGAAGTAAATGTGCTTATTTGAACATCTTAGAAATTATTTCACTTCTAAAATATTGATAGATGGCTTTAATTTAAATTTATGGTGTTCCTTTTCTTTAAATATAGAGAAATTATATCACAAACACAGGAAGAAGTGGTATTTGATGTTTCCTTCTCTATGACATTGTTCTGAAACATTGTGCCACAATTACAATGGGCGATTCAAAATTTATGATGCATTGCATAATTTATTGCCACACTTTAGGTTGGCTTTTTTTTTTTTTTTTTTACTTTTTTTTTTTTTAACTTACAAAAAAGATGAACATTTTAAGGCATTTCCAGTTTTTTGGCCTTTAAAGTTTTTTTTTCTCTCTCTGGCCTGATCCTCCCCACCCCCCATCTAAAATGAGAACTTTTGAACATCTCAGTGTCTGTGACGAGATTGAATTTATGTATGGTTGACATTTAAAATAAAATGTTATTGCAGAAAATGTCAGAAAGCGTAGAAGTTAAGTCATCTGTTAGAGGACTTAATATACTTTATAACCTTGTAATTTTTATCAGATTTGTAAGACTTATTCTGTCATAAATAAATGATGTTATCCGTAAACTTGAACTTCTCTTGGAGTAAATAATAGTCATTGAAGAAAATAAATTGAAAGGTAAGGAATTTAAAATGTCTGTTTAAATGCTCGAGGGTAGATAATAGGAATACTGCCTTTGTTTGAAAAATTTTGAAACTTCCAATATAGGGTGATAACTACTTACATTTAGAATAATCAATTCACCCACATATCTTTTAAACATAAGAAATCTCTGATGGATTGAAAAATATGCATTTTCACTACAAAGCCATTTACATTTTCACATGGTTGAGTTTCTGCATCAAAAGGGGACGCGTTTACATGATTACTAACATTCAACATGGAGGAGCTTTCTACTCCCATCTCCCTGTCTATCCTTAGCTCCAGTGGGGGATATAAAAGAACACAGATCTTCACGCTCAGTGTACTTCATAATGGAATAGGGCAGATTAGACATACACATGAAACAAATTGCTTAAGATTCACAACACGTCAAAAGTAAAGTACTCTAGAACCAATGCCTAGATACAAAAGGTATACCTGGTAAACAAATAGGATCTAAGTGTATAAGCATTGCTAACAATACTCTCTTTCCTATTTGACATCGTACATTTCATAAAGGAGATTCTTGGCAGATTTCATTTACTTATTTACTCTCTCAAATAGTTACATGTGATATTAGGAATAAAACTTTTTTTAAGAATAAATCTTTTTATTTTAAATGTCAGTAGACAATTCAGAAATGACTACCACATTACTTAAATATTATGTAAATATTCAAATAACATTCGTTATTGCTTTCTTTATTTCTTTTTTTTGGGGGGACCGGGGATTAAGACTTCAAGTTTGTTTTTTGTTTGTTTTGTTTTGATTACACTTACTGTAGGAGAGGAAAAAGAATTCTCTCTACCCTCTAAGACTCTTTCAGCTGGTTTAGGAATTAAATTGCCATAAGAGAGATTAACAGCTGAAAAAAGCAGATTTTAATTGCATACACATGGAGGCCCAGTAATGAAATTGAGACCCAAAGAAATGGCCAACAACAGGCATTTTTTTTTTTTTTTACACATCTTGGACAAAGAGACAATAAATTTGTGAGGAATTGAGAGAATAGAGAAAACAGATATTTAGGAGTTTTGATTAGTAAGGAATTCTAAGTGGAATTTGGGCTGAAGTAGTATATTAGTATAAAGTAATATGGTTTGTTTTATAGCTTTCTCCACTTTTAAGTTCTTATATATGGTAATAGCATGTCTTTTTACTTCTTCAGGGAAGATACCTTTCATATAAGAGATTTACTTCTTGCCTTCAGAGGGACAGAGGAGGATCTGAGTGTCTTTGGGCCTAAGTAGCTTCAATTCAAAAGAATCAGTATGCCATTGTGGTGTGTTTTTAGGCAGCCTGCCCTGGGCTCTTCCATTATCAAGTTTAAATTCTCTAGAAAGGTACACAAACACGTCCATCGGTTTACATTTTATTCCATAGGAGACCAGTATAATGACTGCATCGATACACAACAAACAAGCCTTAGATCAGCTCCTACTTCATACTGATCAGTTTCCCTAATGCTGTTCAAATTCCTTGACACAACTGCCAGAACATCAGGTACTTCTGATCCTTCCAACATGGGAACTTAGAGATTTGGGGTAGATTATTGCCCTTAGTGTTTTCATTTCCTCATGTGCTAAGCTCACTGAAGTTTATTCTTTTTTTTTTTCTTTAAGATTTTACTTATTTATTTGACAGAGAGAGAGCACAAGCAGGGGGAGTAGCAGGCAGAGGGAGAGGGAGAAGCAGGCTCCCCGCTGAGCAGGGAGCCCCATGCGGGGCTCGATCCCAGGACCCTGGGATCACGACCTGAGCCAAAGGCAGACGCTTAACCGACTGAGCCACCAAGGTGCCCTGCTGAAGTTTATTCTAAATGCTGGGAAATGTTATGATTCTCTAAATGGACAGGAATAGTTTTGACATCCCTGAGCTACAGGGGAAAGAACTGATTTTAACAATGGCAGGCCAACAAACAGAAGTCCTTAACGTGCTTTTGAAAGTCTAGGAAAGGCTATTCCTCAGACACTGCACAGTTGGTTTATAGATATCATGCAGCCTGCTTTATCTCAGCACCTGGTTTAGTCCTTCATTAGTATCTGGTTCATGTGTATAACCTTCTATTCGTGAGCAAAACCTGGTTTCCTACGGATGCATGATTTCTCTAAGATGTTGCGAAGGAGACAATGGGACAAGCTATTTAACAAAACTGATTTAACATGAAATGATCCAAGGTATAGAGAAGAAATGGAATGAAGGCATCACCACTGTGAACTGAATTTCTCAGGTCTCGGATCTCCCAATCAACAGGTCCAATCATTAGCCTGTAAGACATTTGTATATGTCTCCCCTGTTTCTCTTTTGACATTGTCCCCATTACTCCCAATAGACTCAAAGGCTTCTGTAGCTCTTTTCAAGATAAAATTTACCTAATTTATCTTTTAAATCGTAACTAGAAATTTGTTTGGCCACCATTAAACACTTTATATTTAACCAAAAGTGTTAAATTCTGATACATCCTAGGGCAGGAATTTAGCCCCTTGTTAAAAAAAGAAAAAGAAGAGTGAAAATAAGTTTTGTGAGTCATCATTCAGCAATATAGTACACTTAATTAAAGGAGAAGCTTCCCTTGGCAGTGATACATTTGTGGGGAAAAGAACTTTGCCCCCTCATGAATGAAAAATGTTTGAATTAGGACACCACTGCAACAGCCTGTGAAATCTTAAAGTGTCCAAATAAATTTCTAATTATAGGAAGATTCTCATTAAATAGTGAACATGTATAATTACAGAAAGGTTTTCACTTAATTAGAATCTCATCAAAACTTCCATCTGCATTGAGATTTTGATAATAGAGGTCAGGACCTTTTGAGGTTGTTGGGGAAAAGTAGGTCAAAATATGAGGGAGTTACAGATCCATCGTGAAGTTTTGGGCATAAATAATTTTTATGGAGTTCTAGAAAAAATTAGGCAGAGAATAAATGTGGTCATAAGATGGGAAAGGGGGTGTCAGCATGATTCACACTGAGGATACCTGCTCAGCAATTATGGTCTTAGCATTACAAATTAAATATGACCTAGCATACACATTGTTGAATTGTATATATTTCAGGGTGAGAGGAATCGCAGTACTGAAAAAAGACAAACATCTTGAACTCTATAGCAGAATTTGCTATTTAATGCAACATTCCATATATAGAATTATAGTTATCCTGCTGATAAACTTTAGACAGCAATTCCCCAGGAAACAATAAAACAATTTAATTTGAGAAGAAAGCTTAAAATGAACACTCTAAGTTTATATTGCATGTTAATTATAGCAGTGCATGGGGAGCTACTTATTATAACATGGACAGTAGATGGATAAACAATCTTATTTGATGCTCCCTTGTTTTTATATATAATAACAAATTTGCCATCCTAAATATCATCTCCTTTACTTTGATAGTGTTTTAAATGAATGATTGTTATTTAGATGGTTTATTTTAAGGCACCTTTTATAACAAAGGTAATTACTGGTTACCAGGCATTCTTCTAGGCAATGAGAATATAATGGTACCAAAGATACAGTTCTTACCTTCAGGAGTTCAAGGACACATGCCCAAGTAGTTTTAATACAGCATTATAAACCATATAAAAAAGAATGTACAGGATAATATGGAAACACAAAGTAAGAAAGAATAAAGACTGATAGGTGCCAGCCATGCGAAACTGGGGAATGTAGTCATTCATTCAAACATTTTTTATTGAGATCCTACTACTTACCAAACCCAATGCACTCCCACCATTGATTGATGGTAGAGACCTCTTCTTTTGAATTTGAGACTCTGAGTTAATTGTAAATAACAGAAGCCTCATTTGATGGCCCGATTTGATGAAGTCATCCAAGAGCACCAGGGGAAAGGTTCACACTATTCACTGTCATTAATTCATGAGGATACAATTCCATTTCCCATGAATAATGAAGAACCCTACAAAGGGCTTTAACCACTTATTTCTCTTTGTAAAATGTCTTGGTAAAATTTATTAATTCAAATCAATATATATTTATTCAGCAAGCACTTTGCTCAAGGCATTGCACTAATCCCTGAAGAAAAACAGAACTTGAAGATGTAGTTCTTGCCCTCAAGGAATTTAAGATTGAATGGAGAAAAAAAATAAACAGGTAAATGATGAAGCCTAACATAAAAGAAAATGTATTAAGTGCTAAATCAAGGTACAAGTAATTGGTTGTGGCTGAACAATGCTTCTTCTTCTTTTTTTTTTTTTTTTTTTTTTTTTTTTTTCTTTTTTTCCCCTCCAGCTCCCTGGCAAGCAACTTACTTTAGGTGTCTTTCTTTCTAGGCTGTGTTAATGCCACAGACTTCCAACTGGCTTCTCCTGCTTTTTTCAGCTTAATTTTGCTCCAGGATAATCTGCCCTTAGGATGACCACATAATTTACTGTCTAAGCCAGGACAATTTGAGAATGAAGTGGGACAACTAATAATCACACTAAGAACAAGCATGACCAGGACTGTCCCTGACAAATCAGTGTGAAAGATTGCCCAATTCAAACTCCATCCTGATGCCAAAGCAAACAATTCAAATGCAACCTCGATAGGTTGCAGTCATTTAAAATCATTCGGTGGTTCTCCATTCCCCTTCATGATAAATCCTAGTCTTTCTCTTGGGCAGGAAGTTTCCATCATGGCCTGACATCTCCTTCCTATTTCACCAACACCTTCCTTACCTATCACCAACTGGCCTATAACTTTGTGTATCTCCTGTTGCCCTCTGATTTTCACATTTGTAATTATGTATTTGGAATCTCTTTTCAGAGGTTAGTAACTTGTTAATGTACTTACTTGTAATTCCCCCTAGACTATAAATTTCTTTTTTTCTTTTTTTAAGATTTTATTTATTTATTTGACAGAGAGAGACACAGTGAGAGAGGGAACACAAGCAGGGGGAGTGGGAGAGGGAGAAGCAGGCTCTCCACCGAGCAGGGAGCCTGATGCGGGGCTCGATCCCAGGACCCTGGGATCATGACCTGAGCCAAAGGCAGCCGCTTAACCGACTGAGCCACCCAGGCGCCCCTAGACTATAAATTTCTTTAGGACAGATATATTCTAGATTTTTAACAAGCTTTTCAGTAATAAAAATAGCATCTGACACATTATTTTATTAGTATTTGTGGACCAAAGTGAATATATACATGTTTTATGATGTGGGTTGAGAGAGAAATACGATATTCAAGACCTCATTGAGAAGGGGATATTTGAGCTGAGCTTAAAGGAAGATATACTTTTTTAATTGGAAAAAAATGAGTAAAGGATATTTTGGAAAGCAGAATGATTGAAAGCACATGCCTTAAGCATGATTTCTTTTCTTATAGAGAAAGATTTTGAAATTGAAGTGAGTTTTGAATACATTTGGAGGTGCATAGATAGGAATAGAGTTTTGCAGTGAGAGGTTCTGAAAAATAAGGGGGTCTCTGAATGCAATAGAAGCTGCCTCTATCTCTGTCCTAGTATTTAAATTGGTGCAGTTTGAGAAATGGTCTAAAGGGACCCAGGATTTCATGATGACTTTTCTCTACAGGGTAACAATGCTATTGTTTTGTAAGCCTCTGCATAATATAAGGTAAATAGCTAAGGTTGGCCAATGCTATTCCTAAATGCTGCAACTTTCCAAGTAGCATCTGGTCCCTGAGAGTATATCCAGAAGGAGGTAAATTGGGAACTTCTCATTTCCCTCTGCTCATCTCATCCTCTCTTTATATTAATCAGGGCTTTTATCAAGAGGAAAATTTTTCAAGGGGAAAATAGACTCAATCCTTGCTTAAACCAAAACAAATTTATGTCATGTAACTGAAAAGAAGTATCTTAGGAAGAGCTGAATCAGAAACTTAATATATATATTTATATCAGGAAAAAAATATATATATATCAGGAATTCCCAGTTTCTCTTCATTTTCTTGGTTCTTCTATGTTGGGCTCTCTCTCACAGAGGCTTTTTTTTTTTTAATTTTTTAATTGTTATGTTAATCCCCATACATTACATCATTAGTTTTAGATGTAGTGTTCCATGATTCATTGTTTGTGCATAACACCCAGTGCTCCATGCAGAATGTGCCCTCCTCAGAACCCATCACCAGGCTAACCCATCCTCTCACCCCCCTCCCCTCTAGAACCCTCAGTTTGTTTTTCAGAGTTCGTCGTCTCTCATGGTTCATCTCCCCCTCCGATTCCCCCCCTTCAATCTTCCCCTCCTGCTACATTCTTTTTTTTTTTTCCTTAACATATATTGCATTATTTGTTTCAGAGGTACAGATCTGAGATTCAACAGTCTTGCACAATTCACAGCGCTTACCAGAGCACATACCCTCCCCAGTGTCCATCACCCAGTCACCCCATCCCTCCCACCCGACCCCCCACTCCAGCAACCCTCAGTTTGTTTCCTGAGATCAAGAATTACTCATATCAGTGAGGTCATATGATACATGTCTTTCTCTTATTGACTTATTAGCTCAGCATAATACCCTCCAGTTCCATCCACATCGTTGCAAATGGCAAGATCTCATTCCTTTTGATGGCTGCATAATATTCCATTGTGTATATATATATATATATATATATATATATATATATATATATATACCACATCTTCTTTATCAATTCATCTGTTGATGGACATCTTGGCTCTTTCCACAGTTTGGCTATTGTGGACATTGCTGCTATAAACATCGGGGTGCACGTACCCCTTTGGATCCCTACTTTTGTATCTTTGGGGTAAATACCCAGTAGTGCAATTGCTGGATCATACGGTAGCTCTATTTTCAACTTTTTGAGGAACCTCCATACTGTTTTCCAGAGTGGCTGCACAGCTTGCATTCCCACCAACAGTGTAGGAGGGTTCCCCTTTCTCTGCATCCCCGCCAACATCTGTCGTTTCCTGACTTGTTAATTTTAGCCATTCTGACTGGTGTGAGGTGGTATCTCATTGAGGTTTTGATTTGGATTTCCCTGATGCCGAGCGATATTGAGCACTTTTTCATGTGTCTGCTGGCCATTTGGATGTCTTCTTGGGAAAAATGTCTGTTCATGTCTTCTGCCCATTTCTTGATTGGATTCTTTGTTCTTTGGGTGTTGAGTTTGATGAGTTCTTTATAGATTTTGGATACTAGCCCTTTATCTGATATGTCATTTGCAAATATCTTCTCCCATTCTGTCAGTTTTTTTGGGTTTTGTGGACTGTTTCCTTTGCTTTGCAAAAGCTTTTTATCTTGATGAAGTCCCAGTAGTTCATTTTTGCCCTTGCTTCCCTTGCCTTTGGCGATGTTTCTAGGAAGAAGTTGCTGCGGCTGAGGTCGAAGAGGTTGCTGCCTGTGTTCTCCTTTAGGATTTTGATGGACTCCTGTCTCACATTGAGGTCTTTCAACCATTTGGAGTCTATTTTTGTGTGTGGTATAAGGAAATGGTCCAGTTTCATTCTTCTGCATGTGGCTATCCAATTTTCCCAACACAATTTGTTGAAGAGACTGTCTTTGTTCCATTGGACATTCTTTCCTGCTGTGTCAAAGATGAGTTGACCATAGAGTTGAGGGTCCATTTCTGGGCTCTCTATTCTGTTCTATTGATCTATGTGCCTGTTTTTGTGCCAGTACCATACTGTCTTGATGATGACAGCTTTGTAATAGAGCTGGAAGTCCGGAATTGTGATGCCGCCAGCTTTGTTTTCTTTTTCAACATTCCTCTGGCTATGCGGGGTCTTTTCTGGTTCCATACAAATTTTAGGATTATTTGTTCCATTTCTTTGAAAAAAGTGGATGGTATTTTGATGGGGATTGCATTGAATGTGTAGATTGCTCTAGGTAGCATTGACATCTTCACAATATTTGTTCTTCCAATCCATGAGCATGGAACGTTTTTCCATTTCTTTGTGTCTTCCTCAATTTCTTTCATGAGTATTTTATAGTTTTCTGAGTACAGATCCTTTGCCTCTTTGGTTAGATTTATTCCTAGGTATCTTACGGTTTTCGGTGCAATTGTAAATGGGATCGACTCCTTAATTTCTCTTTCTTCTGTCTTGTTGTTGGTGTATAGGAATGCTACTGACTTCTGTGCATTGATTTTATATCCTACCACTTTACTGAATTCCTGTATGAGTTCTAGCAGTTTTGGGGTGGAGTCTTTGGGGTTTTCCACATAAAGTATCATATCATCTGCAAAGAGTGAGAGTTTGACTTCTTCTTTGCCAATTTGGATGCCTTTTATTTCTTTTTGTTGTCTGATTGCTGTGGCTGGGACTTCCAATACTATGTTGAATAGCAGTGGTGATAGTGGACATCCCTGCTGCGTTCCTGACCTTAGGGGGAAAGCTCTCAGTTTTTCCCCATTGAGAATGATATTCACTGTAGGTTTTTCATAGATGGCTTTTATGATATTGAGGTATGTACCCTCCATCCCTATACTCTGAAGAGTTTTGATCAAGAAAGGATGCTGTACTTTGTCAAATGCTTTTTCTGCATCTATTGAGAGGATCATATGGTTCTTGTTCTTTCTTTTGTTAATGTATTGTATCACGTTGATTGATTTGCGGATGTTGAACCAACCTTGCAGCCCAGGGATAAATCCCACTTGGTCGTGGTGAATAATCCTTTTAATGTACTGTTGGATCCTATTGGCTAGTATTTTGGTGAGAATTTTCATCCATGTTCATCAGGGATATTGGTCTGTAATTCTCCTTTTTGATGGGGTCTTTGGTTTTGGGATCAAGGTAATGCTGGCCTCATAAAATGAGTTTGGAAGTTTTCCTTCCATTTCTATTTTTTGGAACAGTTTCAGAAGAATAGGTATTAATTCTTCTTGAAATGTTTGGTAGAATTCCCCTGGGAAGCCATCTGGCCCTGGGCTTTTGTTTGTTGGGAGATTTTTGATGACTGCTTCAATTTCCTTAGTGGTTATAGGTCTGTTCAGGTTTTCTATTTCTTCCTGGTTCAGTTTTGGTAGTTGATACATCTCTAGGAATGCCTCCATTTCTTCCAGGTTATCTAATTTGCTGGCATAGAGTTGTTCATAGTATGTTCTTATAATTGTTTGTATTTCTTTGGTGTTGGTTGTGATCTCTCCTCTTTCATTCATGATTTTGTTGATTTGGGTCGTTTCTCTTTTCTTTTTGATAAGTCTGGCCGGGGGTTTATCAATCTTCTTAATTCTTTCAAAGAACCAGCTCCTAGTTTCGTTGTTCTGTTCTACTGTTCTTTTAGTTTCTATTTCATTGATTTCTGCTCTGATCTTTATTATTTCTCTTCTCCTGCTGGGTTTAGGCTTTATTTGCTGTTCTTTCTCCAGCTCCTTTAGGTGTAGGGTTAGGTTGTATACTTGAGACCTTTCTTGTTTCTTGAGAAAGGCTTGTATTGCTATATACTTGCCTCTTAGGACTGCCTTTGCTGCATCCCAAAGATTTTGATTAGTTGTGTTTTCATTTTCATTGGTTTCCATGAATTGTTTTAATTCTTCTTTAATTTCCTGGTTGACCCATTCATTCTTCAGTAGGATGCTCTTTAGCCTCCATGTATTTGAGTTCTTTCCAACATTCCTCTTGTGATTGAGTTCTAGATTGAAAGCACTGTGGTCTGAAAATAGGCAGGGAATGATCCCAATCTTTTGGTACCATTTGAGACCTGATTTATGCCCTAGGATGTGATCTATTCTGGAGAATGTTCCATGGGCACTAGAGAAGAATGTGTATTCCGTTGCTTTGGGATGGAATGTTCTGAAATTGTCTGTGAAGTCCATTTGGTCCAGTGTGTCATTTAAAGTCTTTATTTCCTTGTTGATCTTTTGCTTAGATGATCTGTCCATTTCAGTGAGGGGGATGTTAAAGTCCCCCACTATTATTGTATTGTTGTCAATGCGTTTCTTTGCTTTTGTTATTAATTGCCTTATATAATTGGCTGCTCCCATGTTAGGGGCATAGATATTTACAATTGTTAGATCTTCTTGTTGGATAGACCCTTTAAGTAGGATATAGTGTCCTTCCTCATCTCTTATTACAGTCTTTGGTTTAAAATCTAATTTGTCTGATATAGGGATTGCCACCCCAGCTTTCTTTTGGTGTCCATTAGCATGGTAAATGGTTTTCCACCCCCTCACTTTCAATCTGGGGCTGTCTTTAGGTCTAAAATGAGTCTCTTGCAGACAGCATATCGATCGGTCTTGTTTTTTAATCCAATCTGATAGCCTGTGTCTTTTGATTGGGGCATTTAGCCCATTTACATTCAGGGTAACTATTGAAAGATAGGAATTTAGTGCCATTGTATTGCCTGTAAGGTGACTGTTACCGTATATTGTCTGTGTTCCTTTCTGGTCTATGTTGCTTTTAGGCTCTCTCTTTGCTTAGAGGACCCCTTTCAAGATTTCTTGTAGGGCTGGTTTCGTGTTTGCAAATTCCTTTAATTTTTTTTTGTCCTGGAAGCTTTTTATCTCTCCTTCAATTTTCAATGACAGCCTAGCTGGATATAGTATTCTTGGCTGCATATTTTTCTCATTTAGTGCTCTGAATATATCCTGCCAGTCCTTTCTGGCCTGCCAGGTCTCTGTGGATAGGTCTGTTGCCAATCTAATGTTTCTACCCTTGTAGGTTACATATCTCTTGTTCCGAGCTGCTTTCAGGATTTTTTCTTTGTCTCTGAGACTCCTAAGTTTTACTATTAGATGTCGGGGTATTGACCTATTTTTATTGATTTTGAGAGGGGTTCTCTGTGCTTCCTGGATTTTGATGCCTGTTTCCTTCCCCAAATTAGGGAAGTTCTCTGCTATAATTTGCTCCATTATACCTTCTGCCCCTCTCTCTCTTTCTTCTTCTTCTGGGATCCCAGTTATTCTAATGTTGTTTTGTCTTATGGTATCGCTTATCTCTCAAATTGTGCCCTCGTGATCCAGTAGTTGTTTATCTCTCTTTCTCTCAGCTTCTTTATTTTCCATCATCTGGTCTTCTATATCACTGATTCTCTCTTCTGCCTCATTTATTCTAGCAGTTAGTGCCCCCATATTTGATTGCACCTCATTAATAGCCTTTTTGATTTCGACTTGGTTAGATTTTAGTTCTTTTACTTCTCCAGAAAGGGTTTCTCTAATAACTTCCATGCTTTTTTCAAGCCCAGCTAGTATCTTTAAAGTGATGATTCTGAACTCTAGATCTACATCGTACTAATGTCCATATTGAGTAGGTCCCTGGCAGTTGGTACTACCTCTTGTTCTTTTTGTTGAGGTGATTTTTTCCATCTTGTCATTTTGTGCAGAGGAGAATAGATTAATGAGAGAACAAAATGCTAGCAGGGTAACAACGTCCCCAGAAAATATACTCTAAACAAATCAGAAAAGACCTGAAGCAGTGGGAAAAGAAAGGGAAAGAGAGAAAAATGAAAAAGAAAAAAAAAAAAGAAAAAGAAAAAGATAAAGATAAAGATAAAAACAAACAAAAACAGAACAAAACAAAAACAGAATGTGATCAGATATGATCAGGCTGGTGTATTGATCAGTGCCACACCCTAGATTTTGGGTGTATTTTGGTCTGTTAGAAGAAAGTGCCTCCCCTGGGTGTTATGCACAAACAATGAATCATGGAACACTTCATCTAAAACTAATGATGTAATGTATGGGGATTAACATAAGAATAAAAAAAATAAAAAAAAAAAAAGAAGAAAGTGCCTCCCAAAATTTTAAAGAAAGAAAAACATATATGTACAAAAATAAGGGTTGATATGATGAAGGGATGGAATATGACTGTAAAGATGGAAATTATAAAAAATTTTATAAAAGGAATTGATAAGTTGTTTGAAAAAAGAAAGAAGAGGATAAAAAAAAGAAAAAAAAGGGAGAGAATGTGATCAGGCAGGGGAGTAGAAAAAAACCATACACTAGAGATTTAGGGTATATTTTGATCTGTTAGAAGAAGCTATCTCAAAATTTTAAAGAGAGAACAACTTATATATATATATGCCAAAAATACAGGTAACTACTATGAAGAGATAGAATATGACTCTAAATATGAAAAATAAAAATGTTTTTTAAAAAAGGGATTGATAAGATGTTGGTTGAAAAGGGAAAAAGAAAAATTCAAAAAAAAAAAAAGAAGAAAAAGACAGTTAAAAAAAATAATTAACTTTGAAAGACTAAAGAATCATGGTAAAAAAGCCATGAATTCTATGTGCAGTAGTCCCCTAGAGCTGGAGTTCTGCCGTTCTCATTGATCAGTAAACTTGGTCTTGGCTGGCTGTTCTCACTGATCTTCTGGGGGAGGGGCCTGTTGCCGTGGTTCCCAAATGTCTTTGCCAGAGGCGGAATTGCCCCGCCCTTGCCGGTCCGGGCTAAGTAATCTGCTCGGGTTTGCTCTCGGGAGCTTTTTTTCCCTGCAAGCTTTCCGTACTGCTTTGGAGGTGGAGAGTGAAAATGGCGGCCTCCCAATCTCCGCCCCGGAGGAGCCGAGAACTCGGGGCCCCGCTCCTCAGTGAGCCCCCAGAGAAAAGCCATCAGTCACTCCCTTCTCCCCGGTCTCCAGCCGCACTCTGTGCTCACCCGGCCTGTGACCGCGCGTTTCTATCTCTGGCACCCGACCCCCTGCGGAGTCTCCAAACCCAGCAGATCCCTGAGGTGCGCTCCCATGCTGCTCCTCCCGGGGGAGGAAGGGGAGTCTCCTTGGATCTGCCGCTTGTTGGGTCCCTGCTGGAGGAGCGGGGGCCCGACTGTGCCACGGATCACGGTTTATGGCAACCCAGAGCTGATTCCCCGCACCTGGGCTCTGTCTCTGCAGCCGGCTTCCCTGCTCCGATACCTGGGAGCTCTGCCGCACTCAGGCACCCCTGGTCTTTCTGTGACCCCGAGGGTCCTGAGACCACACTGTCCCACGAGGGTTCCACCCCCCGCTTAGCCACCAGAGCGACGTCCCTCAGCGGAGCCGACTTCTAAAATTTCCGATTTTGTGCTCCGCGGCTCTATCACTTGCCAGAAGCGGCTGATGGAGGCCCCTCCCCCACCATCTATCCTCCCGAATATCGCCTCGGATTCACTTCTCCACACGTCCTACCTTCCAGAAAGTGGTCGCTTTTCTGTTCAGAGAGTTGTTGCTCTTCTTTCTTTTCTTCAATCTCCTGTTGAGTTTGTAGGTGTTCAGAATAGTTTGATCCCTATCCAGCTAATTCCTGAGAGGAGATGAAATCCAGGTCTCCTACTCCCCCGCCATCTTGCTCCGCCCCTCACAGAGGCTTTTTTTATATGGTAGCCCCTAGCATCTCCAGACCTGCATCCTCCCAGGCTCAAGTCCAGCAGAGTAGTAATTCTTTCTCAAGAGTTGAACCAAAGTCTTGAATCTAATTCACATTAGATTAAATTGGGTCATACACCTTTCCCCAACCAATTAGCATAGTCAGTTTCATGCAGTTCTCAAATTGGCCAGCCCTATGTCACATAACTGGTCTGGAAGAGGAAGAAGCATATGCTCCATCCAAAGGACTTATTCTGAGACTGTAGAAGAGAGTGGTTCTCAGGGTACAGATGGCAGAAGGAGGGCTGAGCTTCCAACACTATCAATATCCACTGTGTCTTGCCTCCTGACCTCAGCCCAGTGATAAACCAGAGTTCTCCTATTTAGATGGTTTAGTGCCTTCGCAAATCTTGGCTTCCCAGAGCAGTGAGACGTTATGGACAAAACCAACCAATCAACCAAGCAACCATTTCTATGGTGTGCTAATCTGTCCACTCTCTGTGACCCCAGTGGCAACTAATCAAGAGAAGAAATAACTTTAGTTCAATTTCAAATTTGATAATTACTTACTGATAAAAACCTAAATCAAGGAAGTTCTGCCCATGTACTGGGAATAACCACACATAAGGGCATTGTTAACTGGAGCCTCGTAAATGAATGTTTCCCTTCCCCCAAGTTCTTCTTTGACCATTTTATTGGGACTTCTAGCAATATCATGATTATATGCTCATTTCTCTAAAATCGTCATATAGGTTGAAACCTGTGGAACTACAATTTTTGTAGGTCAAATGATCAATATCACCAATTTCAGAGTGTTCAGGGTAATGTATAATCTGACTTAAGGCTCTGAACTGAACTGCTCTGTGAACTGAACTGAACAGAGGATTACACTGTTTCAAGTTATAAAGGTTGAAAAGTAGACATTCTCTTCTCTAAACCAGTTCTTCCTACTTTACTTGATATATGGGAGGACGGCATTCAAGATTTTTGCCATACAAGCAATTCTAGAAATAATGGCCCACCACCTTTCTTGCCTTTACATATGCTATACTATTTGATGATACATATTAGGAAAAAATAGGAATTCTACAACAGTTGATGCTGACATCTGCTATCACCCTGACTCCCTGCAAAACAACTTGCTTGGTTCTAGGGAAATAAATGTATTGATTTAATATAAAAGAAAACATTGAGATCATTTATAGGACAAATTATATGTAAACATACTGTGTCAACAGATATTTTTTAAAATAAAGATATTCCAGATATGCTCTTTTGTATCAATAATGTTTGCAGGCGCATGCATTTTTTTCATACAAAAATAAACTTAACGTCTTTCATGTATAAATATTCCTATATGACTTTATATGAACAAGTAGAATAAACCCCTTTAAAATTATCTTTGTGACAGCAACAATTATTTCATTGTATAAAAATGAGACCCACATTTGTTTATTATTATATGGTTGTTAGTAAAAATTAAGTTCATGAAGAGGAGGACAAAAGCAGCTCTAGTTTCAAAATCACTGAGATCTAAAATATGGTTTCATGATTATAGAAGGAATGTATATGTAAGCAATAAAACATGTACTGTGTGTGGTGCAAGGAATATTTTCAAAAAAATTTTTTCAAAGCCCAGCGATATAGTTTGATAACCTTTGGTTGCCAGTGTAAATATTCTGAGCACATTTACCCAGAAAAAAAAAAAAAATTATTTTTTGTAATATCTTGGACATTTGTTAAATCACTGCAATTATATCAGGAAGGTCTAATCTAAAACAGGAAGACAGTAATTGTTCACTTACTTAAAAATCACTCAATGTTAAGAGTCCAAACTTTTTTTTTTTGGTAACTTGTGTGCTTTCTCACCATACTGTGTTAGGAGGATGGTTCTGGAGCTGGACCATCCTCTACAGTATTCTCTGGTTATGCAAATGTGAGCAAGTTGCCTGACGTTAAACCTCAGTTACTTGATCAGTAAACTGGAGATGTAGTTCCTACCACACAGGATTGTAGTAGTGTGCCCTCGCTTATTACAGCACCTGCCACACACTGGACACTCAATAATGGAGCCAAATTTTAGTCTTTAGGAAATGTTCTGCAGTTCTGTGACAGTGATCTGTAAAAACTCCTACAGAAAACAGTCTAGTTTCCTTTTCAGATTCTTATTTAATAAAATTATTCTTTGGAAATATTTCCATTTCCATCCTGTTGTTTCTCTTATTTTCCTTGTCTCAATACTAAGAACTAGTCTATGCTCAGTGTAGTTGAGTTATTACATACTGTCTCTTTCCTAATGGTCAAACCTGATAGTTTAGTAACTGTTTTTTATTCATTCATTCACTCACTCATTCATTCAGTAGTCCACTCTGGACCCATTGCTCTTGATTTATATCAGTGCATAATATTCATTCTTATATCTCTTCAGTTAAATTATCCCAAGGACACTTGCATTTAATTTATATTCATATTTGCTCAGACTACCAATTCACCAGATTATCCAGAGTATTATACATTATGTGTTTAGACTTCCTACGTTCTGAAAACACTGACAAACTTGGACTTAACAGCAAGTTATGTTTATGGCTGTATTAGCTGGGTTTTTCTGGAGAAACAGACCAACAATAGATGTGTGTGTGTGTGTATGTATGCATGTGGGGTTGGGGCAGAGAGATTTATTTTAATGAATCGTCTCATGCAATTGTGGAGGTTTGGTAAATCCAGAATCTGCAGGGTAGACTAGAAGGCTCAATGCCCAGGGGGTAGTTGCAGTTTGAGTCCAAAGGTAGTCTCCTGGCAAAATCTCTTCTTGCTCAGGGAGGTCAGCCATGGTTCTAGGCAGGTCTTTAGCTGATTGGATGAGGTCCATCCAAATTGTGAGGGATAATGTGTGTTATTCAAAGTTCACTGATTTAAATGTTGATCTGATCCAAAACATCTTCACAGAAACATCCAGAATAATATTTGTCCAATTATCTGGCACAGTTGCCCAGCCAAATACACAGATAAAATTAACCATCACAATGGCCTTCAATTAAAAACTAATACATGATTCACATGTTTATTACTGAACATATTCTATTTTTGTAATTATAGAAAAAATCCTTCTTGTGTTTATTTACAAAGATAGAGGGACTAGTTGTACATTATCAAATAACACTTTATAGAGGTGTAAAGGTCATTCATATTCAATAAATTTTTGTACCAGAAAACAATTTTCATTCATTACCACTTTTAGCTTCAAGTACACTAGATATCAATTAATATAAGTAAGTATGCTCCAAATAAGTCAAATATTGTTCATATACTTCAGTACTTCCTAGCGTAAGAAAAACTTAATTCTGTCTCTCCCTAAATCATTCATTCTCTTGTGGAAATAATGTTTTTAATGTTCAGAAATTCTGAATAAAAAATGCAAAAAAGTATACCAATAATTATTGAATACATTAATAACTGAGCATATTTGACCTTTGATATCCTAACACAGATTTCTATACATTGGTATGGGAGATAAAGAGTTGGTTTGGGCATCAGACAGAACTCAGTTAAAATTCAAATTTTATTATTTTTCATTATATATTTAAAAATGGCATTTTAAAGAGCTTTTGAGCTTTCTCAGCTCAGTTGTAGTCAAGGGTCTTCTCTCTTTAGTCAGAGAAACTTCTGGATGACACATTTTTCGTAGGGAAGGTTGGTTATGTCCCTGGCCAAATGATCTATTAAACCATGCAGATCTCTGCTCAGCAGGTAGCAAAAAGGAGTACGCTCCAGGTATTTTTATTGACGCTAATCTTGAGCCATTGTATATTTATTAATTTCTGCACTAGGAGAAATGATTTTAGATATTCTTTCCTAAAGGACACATAGTCCATATACTCTAAAATATAATAAAGGTCTACTTCTTGGGGCACGTGGGTGGCCCAGTTGGTTGTGTCTGCTTTTGGCTCAGGTCATGATTTCAGGGTCCTGGGATCAAGTCCCTCATCGGGCTCCCTGCTCAGCAAGGAATCTGCCTCTCCCTCTCCTTCTCAAATAAATAAATACAATTCAAAAAAAAAAAAATCTACTTCCTTTGTACTGCTTACATTCTTTGGTGAACTCAGCTACCACTAGAATGTAAATTCAAATGAAAACAAGCATTGTGTCTATTTTTTTACTATCATATCTTCAGTATTTAATCCAGGTGGTCAGAAAATATTTACTGAATGACTGGTTGAGTGTAAAAATGTGGGTATAAGTGAATATATAATGTTACCTTCATACATACCCAACTGAAAGAAAGAGACTGGGTTTTATCATGTTTATACAAGGAAACTGAGAGAATAGACTTACTAGCTATGTTCCAACACCTCTCTATGTTGTCTAAGGGTGACATACAGCAGGTGCTCATTGAAGTATCATTGTTATATTCCGGCAACAATTTAGATGGGATATCTTATACATTAACTTTATCTTCAGTAAACATTGTTCTGCAATCTGTCACCAAAAGGAAAATGAAAATATAGGGCAGAAAGGGAAATATTCTCTATTAAATTTTTAAAATATTGAGGGCAGTATCAAGATTGCAAGACAGTAAAACAATAATCTAGAAGTAGCAAACACAGAAAGAGATAAAGGAGATAAAGAAATAAGGAGTACATAACTGATATTTCCTAAAACTTCTTAAATTTACAATTAACAAAATAGATTGAATATGTTTCATGATAGGATTTTATCATTGTCACTATCAAGATCAAAGTTTAAAAAATATTTTAAGGTTGGGGAGCCTGGGTGGCTCAGTTGGTTGAATGTTGGACTCTTGGTTTCAGCTCAGGTCATGATATCAGGTTGGTGAGATGGAGCTGGAGTAGGACTCTGCACTCCATGCCAGTGCGGGACCCAATTGAGATTCTCTCCCTCCATCCTACCCATGGTGGCATGCGTGCCCTGTGCGTGCACTCTCTCTCTCAAATAAATAAATCTAAAAAAAAAAAAAAAGAAATTAAAAAAATGTTTTAAGCCACAATAATAATAGCTAAATTGCATTAAGCATTTTGCAGCGTATAAGATATCCAATCATTGTAAAATGCTTTCACAATGATTACCTACATTTTGCAATTAGGTCAAACCATATGAGTTTGCTGATATTTGACTTCTTTTGATTGAAAAATGAAAATATAATAAATGATGATTTTATATCAGGCTAAAACGTCTCAAAGCTTCTTTCTTAGAAAGTTCATACCTTTCATGACAGTTTATTTTTAGTGAAGGCTACAAAAATCTTGGACCCAAGACTGTCTTGTTTACCATGGTGTCTTTACCAGACAATATATATTATATATTTGCTCAATATTTATTGGGAAAAAAGAAAGACTCATTTGAATTTTGCAATAACCATGGATGAAGTTATGCGGATAGTATTTCTCCCAATGTCCGTTGTTTAGTTCTGCTTAACACGGTAACATATCCTTAATTATTTGTTTTCATTCTGGCCAGTACTAGATTTAAGCATCGTTATGCCATTAATAATGCAAATACAACTGGAAACCCATTGATAATGCTTTGTTGAAAAAAGCAAGTCAGACTGGCTGACTACAGAACTCGAGTTTCTTTCCTTTTCTTTCTTTCTTTTTTTTTTTTTTTTGCCTACAAATAATATCTTCAGTCTTATACCTAACATATAGGGGATTCTGCCTCTCTGGAAAAAAGTGTGTAAAAAAAAAAAAAAAAGTTATATTGGATTAACTGTGATCTTAGTTAGTCAGGCACGAGAGAAGTACTCCTGTCAGGCAGCCTCCTGAGTCAGAAGTCTTGTAAGCATATCACTGGCCTAGCAACAGATATATTCAGCAAGAGGAAAAGAAATCACTTGGATTGAAAGTACTTTTTTTCTAAAATAAATGGAATTAAGATAGTGGGATTCAGCCAGACTTGTAAAAACAAGATGTGACAACAGACACTGCATGTGAGGGATGGGGGCTGATCTCCCATTTAATGTAGATTTGGTTTAATCAGTTGCAGCAGAACGGGGATTATTTAGTGAACACTGCCCTCTGTGTGTGCAGTCTCTTAATGTGTCAGCATCGGGCCCTCGCGGAAAACAGAGATAGGGACAAAGGGAAATTCAAACAAATGAGTTTATATTTCCAAAGCATTTTTATGGAGGAAAAAATAAATCTACCAATAAAAGACACACTGTAATTAGTCTCTTTAATGAAAATTTAGGATCTGATTAAGAAGCTTCTGCTAATGCACTCTAGAGTTAGTTATAACCAAATTACTAAAAATGTTCAAAAAGCCCTTCTCTTATGACTTGACTTGCTTTGTCTCATTTGTCAAAGGGCTTCCGAAACCATTCTTGCTGAGCAAATGTCCTTTTCGCAGCCTCGCCTTTCTGTGTGGGCCTGAATTTCTCAGCCGGTCGTGCCTGATCACCCAGCAGGCACAATTAAGGGAGCGGCATTAGTTCTTCAGTAGATAATAGAAGCTCTTAAAGAGCTTTCTATAAGAGTCTGCGTGGCATATTTCTATATTTTTAAGTCAGCTGGATTCACTCTTTAATAACCTGAACAGCTTGAATAATTTGAAATCACAGAAATACACAGAAAAGAGAAAAAAAGAAAAGAAGGAAAAAGACAAAAGTTGAGTAATATACAAAATTGTATTCAGCTCCTTCTGCCCAATTATCCTTTTTGTATATCTGAAATAAATGGGAAGACTATATCCAAACACCAGTAGTACTTGCTTGTTTACATAACATGAACCTGGATTAGCTAACAGTGGTTCTTTTCACATGCAGGGCTTAGCTGGATCACTCTGAAGGAACTGTATTGATAGGCAATAGATAAATAAGGTGGAGAAGTGATATATCAGTACTGGGAAAAAGTGGCTGATTATTTTTTCCTACATGTTGGCAAACAACATTTAATTACAATGACGAGTGCAGTTTGAAGAAATGGCTTTCAAATACATAGAGCAATAGTAAATCTTCATTTATCTAACACCTACATGCTTGGCACGGAGATCTCTTAATTGCAGAAATACAGGCTATCACAGAAAACATGATAAGATCTCTCTGAGTTTTGTTTTTTTCCATGACAGCTCCAACACAAACTGGCTGTGTCATAATCTTGGAATGGGAGGGGAAGATGTGCGTTTTAGCCAGAACCATAGATGATGATTCCTTTCTAGAATAAATTTGAAGCAGGGACCTGTTGGTCTGTGTGTTATCTAGTTACTTGGTTAAATGTGATGATAAGTGCGGACATGCCTAAACATGCCAGATGATCTGGAATTTCCTGATACGAATCTATCTGACAAGATAAGCAGATATTCAAACGAATCAGTCAGACTTTTTTGTAGTTCCAATTCACTTTTTTTTTTCTTAACTTTTTCAATATATACTCTTTGAGTTCCAATTTCTGTGCAAAGCCCTCGAGATACATAGACAAATGCCACTTGGTCCTTGCCAGTAAGGAACCTAGGAGTCTAGTAACAGAGGCAAGGGAGTAAACAGAACATGATAATTTTGTGGTATGGTGATAATCAGCACAGACAGCTGTGGGAGAATAGGGTCTTGCAGAAATGCAATATTGCTGAATTACATGATGCATTGAAGGGAAGAAGGACAGAGGGATAAAGCTGTGCACAGCAGTGCAGGTAAGAGCAGGTTCGTGAAGAGCCTGGGATTTCATGCTAATGATTGCACATTGTATCCAATGGGCAGCTGGGTAATCCTGGAACATTTTATTTTATTTTATTTTATTTTATTTAAGATTTTATTTATTTATTTGACAGAGAGAGACACAGAGAGAGAGGGAACACAAACAGGGGGAGTGGGAGAGGGAGAAGCAGGCTTCCCGCTAACAGGGAGCCCGATGCGGGGCTCGATCCCAGGACCCTGGGATCATGACCTGAGCCGAAGGCAGACGCTTAACGACTGAGCCACCCAGGCGCCCCTCCTGGAACATTTTAAAAAGGAGAGTGACCTAGATCTGCATTTTAGAAAGACCATTCAAGTGATTGTGTGGAATATAGATGAGAGGGCTTAAAACGAAGCAGTGTCTCTATGTCCTCACTTCTCTGGATAGTGTGTGTATATTAGAGAGAATGAATCACATCTTGAGGGACTACATGTCTATAGCTTATGAATTTTTCAAATGTAGGCCATCAGAATATCTTTAAATGTATGTTGTCTAAATCATTAATTATGTGATTTCATTGCAAATGTTCTTGATGACTGATCTGAAAAACAATATCTAGAATTTTTGGTCCAAAATGGCATGTATTATATTTATATCCAATGAAAGTCAAGAAATCGGCATTTCATTGAGGTTCCATATTCTTGTTATTTTGCTACACTGGAGATAAGGCAACATAGGAAAAGACATACAATGAGACCAAAGTCAAGTACGCCTCATATATTTCATGTGGGTACTGCAGTTTCTTTGCAGTAAGTAAGATGAATTCTATATTTATTGCAAACAGTTAAAAAAGAAAGTAAAAGTTACAGGACTATCAGTCAGGAGACTGGGGTTCTAGACCATGCATACGTTGACGATAAACAGCTGTGTAACTTTATTTTTATTTTTATATTTTTAGCTGTGTAACTTTAAACTGTTCTCAAATCTACCTGAGTTTTAAAATCCTTCTTGGAAGTGATGATATCGAAGTTATATTTAGTTCTTTCATGCTAATGGGGCCTAAGTGATTAACTATGCCTATACATAATATATGTGGGGTGTAGTGTTCAGTTTTCTCAGAATCAGAAATGCAGAAGTATGATGGTGCCCAGGATTTTCAATTACACATTCTATTTGGAATGGAAAATTCCTTTGATTTCAAGTAAAATGTTAGGAATAAAAATACTAGCACCATCTTCCCTGAAGATATGTCCAATAATTGGGTTCATGTATAGGTCATCAGGTTATTTTATTTATCTTTGGCAGGAGGTACCTTGTGTGAGAGTTTTTAGAGCTATGTGAAACTCCAGTTGAAAATGTGGCCTGATAAATTTTCATGTAATTGTTTTTCTTTATTATAAAAATGTGATTTATATTTTATCCTGAAAATCCACATTATCTTGCCCGACTCATCCTAATATTTGGCTTTCTTATTAAACTAGGATAAGTGTATGTGGTTTGCATGAATGTTTGTGAATGAATGTTTGTTCCATATCTAATGACTATTGCTCGATAGTCTTTGAACAAAGAAATTGTTGTACTCTGGCATAAAATGTTTCAAAATTGTAATTGCTGAAATAAGCTGGAAATATCTCATTAATTCTTTAAATTTAAGTGTGACCATTCTCCAAAGTCTTTGACTGAAGTGGTGATTAAAAATAAAAATTAGTAAGATCACTAGTTTACCGGAAAGCTACTTTGAAAACATTTTATGGTAATATCATGGCATGAATAATTTTTTGTATATATTGTATTGTAGATATAAATAATACAACAAGGAGATTACCTATCATTTGATTAATCTCCAAAATGCTAACTCAGTTTTTGTAGAACTGATTAAAGCTACAAATCTGAGTGTTGAATTCAGGGGGAAAAAGTACAAAATTACATGCACATACACAGAGATATATTAGTTGAGCCTTTTCCTAAATGTTTTATCTTGTGTGATTACTATAGAAGTTCTGGAAATAGTAGATAATTAAAAAAAAAATAAAGAGGAAAATTCACCTATACTCCCACCAAGCAGATAGAATAGTCTTTAGTATATAGCTTTTATGTTATTTTTTGCTTCATCAAACACACATACACACATATGCATTTTAAAAATAAAAGACCCTATGCTTTGGATATCATATGCTCTAATATATGCATATTATTTATAAGCTGTTTTTGTTTATTTACCAATATATTTCCAAATCAGTACATGTTCTGCTACTACGTGTTAAATAGCTTCACAGATTCCTATTATAAATGGGTTCACTGCAATTAGCTTGAGTCAATATTATTATGCATTTTTATTTCAGATATTTTTTTTTACTACATGCTGCTGTGAATATATTTGTAGTTAGATCTTTGCACCTGATCATAATTTCCTGAGAATAAAATCCTAAGAAAACAAATTCTACATCATAGAATAGGGTGATTGTCTTACTAATTTACATGCTCATCAGTAACAATTGAGCATGCACACCCCCAATCCATACTCTTGAGAACAGGGGGTATTATCTTCAATAAGTCTGTCCCAAACTATGTTTTGAGGAAACCTGGCATTTAACAGATGTTAATAAGTATTCTAGATTAAAACTGTGAAATGGTTGATAAAATTTGAAAAACTACTACATGGTGAATCTCTCTTTTGGTAATTCATATTACGCATTAAAATATTGAAAAGGCTATGAGAAGTACTCAGTTTTGTTAACCCAAGATTTCCTGAACCTTGGTAATCACAGAATCGTTTACTGATGGAACTCCTATTAAGATACCATAAGACATTCATGTTCTTTGGAAAGCAGTTTATAAAATACCACTTGCCATTTTGAAGTCATACAGCTGGTGATGACAACAACACTGTGTGAGTTGCCTACATAATATCCATTCCCCTCCTTAGCACAGATGGTTGAGCCAAGCAGTGGCCCAGCTGAAAGGCTGTCTTGTAACCACCACCACAAACAAGATACAGAACAATTCCAACACCCAGGAATTCCCCCGTGCTGACCACCTTTTGCTGTCAGATTGCCTTTCCACTCTCAATCCCTCATTCTTGAAGAATTCAGCTACTGGTTTACTATCACTATACTTCTCTCCAGATACAATTCTGGGTAATTTCACTATCATTGTAGATGATTTTTCAAACCATCTGAATCTTTCAGTGACTTAATCTCATCTCAGTCACACATTCATACCTTGACCTTGTTGTTACCAGGTTGATAACACTCATCCATCTCAGTTTCAAGTACGCCACTCGTCATCCATCACTTTGTGTATTTCGGTAATGCTTTAACCCTTAGGGAACATACAGTCTTTCATTCTAACACCTTTTCACTATCCCTCTTCACTTCAGGCAACCCACTTCAATCCTCTCTTTTCTCCTTAGCCAGCTCAAAGGAGTTGGCCAGTCCTTATAACCACTGGACTGCTTGTACTGTCAACCTCCTCATCCCTTCCACACTTCCTGGAACCTGTTAGGCGCAATCTAAATGCTAAATTCAGCTCTCCCTACGCCTGATCCTATGCAGCCAACACAAAGCCATTAAAATTGGACGTTTTAAAAATTCAAGGTCGCTACATCAAATAGGCTCTTAATGTTCTGCAGAATTCATATCCCCATTTATCAATGTCCCATGTCCTTAGGTGACTACATCATATCATATCACGAATTAGATGGCAATTTCCCACATTTTTAGATGATTATATAACATCGTAATCCCAATGCTCCTTTCTTACCAGATCTCCAGCATCTTTCACAATTTTTGTCCTCAGCTGATAGCATGGTGTCCTGATTTGGTGGGAAGGTAAGAACAATTAAAAACAGTTCCCACCATATCTATCCTTGTACAAGAACCTGTTTCTGCATACTTTGCTTCAGACCTTATACACATAGGCAAACCCTCTATGCTTCTAGCAAAGGCCAATCTCTTGTATGCTAAATTCAGTCCTTTATGCCTAAAGACATTCCTCTACCACTTCTCTGTCCTCTAAATAGCATTGTGATTTTCTTCCCACTCAGATAGATATTCCCATTAGATTTTAAATACACTGTTATTTTTCTCATCTTAAAAAAAAAAAGACAAATGGAAAATGTTAAAGCTTCTATCTCAATTTCTTCATTCAGGTACATATATCTTTTTTAAAGTCAAACTCTCCAAGAGTTGTCTATGAAAGAGGTTTCCATTTTATCTCCTTTCCTTTCTTGAATCCATCCCAATAAAATTTTCCGCCGTGCCCCATCCTTATAAATGCTTTCTTGGGGTCATTACAGCATCCACATTTTGCAGTCATTTTCATTTGATATGGAGCAGCTTTGGCAAAGCTGGTCACTCCCTGCTTCTTGAGACACTTTATTTGGCTTCCGGGACATAAGGCTCCTCTGGTTCCCTTCTACTCCTCTAGCTGCCCATTGTCAGAATCCTCTGCTGGTTTCTCTCTGCTTCCTGTCCTCTTAAATATTGATGTGCTCAGGCTCTGTTTTGGGACTACTTCTCCTTTTTTATTATGTTAACTCTCATCTCCTGGTTTTAAATGCTATTGATACGCTTACACTCCGAAAAGTCTATCTCAAACCCAGGTCTCTTGCCTTCATTTTAGAACTTTGTATCTCAGTAGACTTCTCACACTTCGATGTCTAAGACTGAGTTTGTGATCACAGTCTGCTCTCCAAGTCTTCCTCTTCTCCATGAGTTACAACTCCATTTTTCCATTTCCTCAGGCCAGTTGAATTGGAGTCAGCCTGGATTTTTTCCTTTACCACACTTCTTATATAGTCCATTGCAATATACTTTATTTCTCATCAACATGTGCCCAGAATGTCACCAGTATTCACCATACCCACTGCTGCAGCATGTGTTTTAAGCCACTACCATTGCTCTAGCTGATTATTACAATCGTTTTCTAACTGATTTCCTTGCTTCTGTCCCTACCCCTTGATTGTACTCATTCCTGGAATATAGATGGCATTGCCTGAAGGGACAACACCCAACTTGAAGTCATGATGACAAAACCTTATATTAAGCAATACAGAGATAGTAACAATGGCAGCTTTAGACTGAGGGCTAAGCAAAAGTGAATGATTTTGTAATAAACTGAATTATGTATTCATTCACTGAACAAACATTTGATATTTTTCATGTGCTTGGCTGCATCAGTGAAAAAGAGACAAAAATCTCTTCCCTCGTGGAGTTTGGATTCTAGTAGAGAAAGAGAGAAGAAAGGAAGGAAGGAAGGAAGGAAGGAAGGAAGGAAGGAAGAAGGAAGGAAGGAAGGAAGGAAGGAAATTAATTGTATGTTAAGTGGTGATAAGTACTACAGATAACCCTGGGCAGAAAAAGGGAATTGGGAGTATGTGAATAAATGCTGGAAGAAAATGAGGGAATGACCTACTTGGACATCAGTGGAAAGAGATTTTCAGTAGAGATAACAGCTGTGGTGAGACCAGTGTGGTAAGGGTCCAGAGATACAATATTAAATGGGAGCCAGACCATGAGAGTCCTGAGTGAGATCAGAAGCCATTGGGGAGTTTTGAAAGGAGGGGAAAATGATCATTTTGACTAGAAATTTCTCTGGCTCTTCTTGGAAATAGATAGAAGGAACCATAGATCCTAGCTCTTTTAGGATCCCACACCAAAGAGCCCTCTTATGCTGCCATAAACAGAAACTTTTACCATTCTCTGTTCATAGAAATAAATACTAGTCTGGAAATATCACTTTCCCTGAGAATTGGTTCCACTTTTTGTTTTGTTGCTTTGGTATAAATATTAAATAAGACATTAGTCACAATCTTAACTGCAGTGTATGGAATAAGTGTTTCTGCTGCCAAGTCCAGAAGTTCATGTATGAAACAAACAGGCTCACTAAAATTTGGGGACTCTCCATTTCCAGAAATAGCATATGCATCTATTGGTCTCCCACAGCACATAGCATACCATCTGGTATATAGAAAACATATTCAGAAATTGACCTGAATAGGATCCTCATCCTAAGAAAGCAAGAAGTTAGGGGGACCCAGCAGAGATGATCTTTACCATTATTTAATTAATAGCTCTGAGTGGACTTGAGCTCAGCTGGAGACCTCCTTCAGTAGTTAACACTAGAAGAGCCAATGTGTAACCCATTGAGAGATAGTGGCATGACTCTTTGGTTAAAGGTAGACAGACTCTGACTACCAAGTGGCTTTTGTCTATACACACCAGGGCTGCCACCCTTGAAATAACTCAGGGGAAGTTTCAGATAAGAAGGTATAGTGTAAATCACAGCTACCTTTGGGAGACTAACTAAAGATTTGTTCAGGCTAACATACTTTGGTTTATCTGAATTATTGCTCCTCTCGGTATGAGGTACATGGCTACAATTATTAATAAAGTATTTATTACTATAGAGAGTATGGCATAAATATCAAACTTTTTGCTTAAAGGTACTGAATCATTTGCACTTGCACTATTGGCCACTAGCAAGGCGATAACAAACTCTCTTGACAATTCATAGGAACTGCAGATGTCTAAGTCCTGGATCCTGAGAAAGGTCTAAATTGACAGGGATTGGATTGATTCTGCTTCTAATCATACATCACCCTTTGTTTTGATAGCCAACAAATCCATTAACCTATCTGAATTGAGGCAGTTAAGTGATAATTACATTCTTTATTAGATTTCTTTGTCTAGATTCAAACAAGAATGACTGTAAGAGGACTTTCTTCTCCCACTAAAAGGCAATTTCCAGAGGTTCTCTATCCCAGCCCTTCGCAGAGTTCCTGGGTCATAAAAGGTATCCAGTATTATTTCAATTGTGTATTATGATATAAATTTATGACTGAAGTGGTGCTTTAAAATCATTTGGCATGATGTACTAACCAGTGAATCGGTTACTGCCATCATGGTGCACGAACTCAGTGCTGGGGACTGCATTGTTTTAAGTAAGCTGATTACCTCAGTTTCAGAAAATACTCAGTTTGTAGGCTCTTCCTCAGCAAGTTCATAGCAAATATGTTTTCTCTGGAAAATTTAGTAAGCAAATTAATGGAAGCATTTGAAAATTTTGAAATTATGGTTTAGAATGAGTGTTTTTTTTTTTTTAATAGTGTAGGATGGAAGTGTTTCTTTTCCAACAACGTGGACTGATTTAAGATACTTATGAGTTAAATTTTAGACTTATCATACTTTGTATCGTCATCTTTGGCAGAGAGTAGGTTTAGAAGAGAAACTGGCCTATTAAAAACCCAGAATTAATTTTTTTCCAAATGTCTGCAAAGAAATGGAGATACTAAAATTATGATCAACAGTATTAGAATTACATGGAATTTCTTTTCCTATGAAGATATTTGTAAGACATTGTACAAAGATATTTTGATTATTTTTCTTCTGTTAATTAAATAAGCTTGCATGTTTTGTTTTATGTATTTTTTTTGTTTATTATAAATGAGAACAAAGTTTTTCATTTGTCATTTCTTTTCTTTTTGGAGTAAATTTAATACAGAAAATTCTCTTTGGAGAGTAGGAGAATGAACTTAGAGCTATTTTAACATAAATGCTACTCACAGGTGACAAAAAATTAAGTTCACTGTAATAAGGTCTTGCTATATTATATAAATGTGCATCAAGGAAATATATTCCCCTATAGGGTTTAAAAAAGGGGAAGCCTTTTTAAAGGTAATATGAGAGAGTATTATTCCAGAGAAATTTAATCAGAAGTCTCATTATATTTATATAGAATTTAACAGAAAATGAAAGAGTAACATGGTAGGTGCATATATTATTTACAGCAAATCCCAGATTAGTTTAGAAAAAAAAACCTTATTCTCAATAAACCCTCCAGTTAGTCTTTGCCCCCAGGTAGCAACATTTATTGGAGAAGAACATGATTTTCTTAAAACTTTTTCAATTAATTTCTTTGTGTTAAACTACGCTGTGTAATTTAAATCCTGCAGTTAATATATTCCTAACTATTTTATTCCTTGGAGTCTCTGTATAAAAGGAAGAATTTAAAGTTGGGGAGATAACCTGAATTATTTAGTTTGGAACTGAAAAATTTCTTAGAAGCTCATAATATGTCTTCCTTTGAAAAATATTTCTATGGTAAATCATAGCACATGTATTCTCATAGCTTTTAAAATATATGCTTTTTCGAAAACTATAATACTTCCTAGAGTCATGTCAAAATCATAATATATCTACTCGTATTTTTAAAACATTGGCTTCTGTTAGAAACTGTATAATTTCTAGAGTCATGTCAAAATACTGCACTGTGGTTAAAAGTCCAGGCCCTGGAGTTAACTGACTATATTCCAATGCAAGCTGTCCCACGTAGGTAAATTTGTTAGCTTCTCTATGTTGATACCTGCCTCTTAAGGTTACTGAGAAAATTAAATGAATGAAGTAAGGTGCTTAGAATTATACTTGGTATATAACAGGAAATCAATCAATAAGTGTTGGGCAGTATTTTGGGATACTTCTGAGTGCTAAGTGATGCAGAGAATATAAGGATAAGCTTATCCTAAACTTACAGTCTAGTCAGGGCTAATAGGATCATTTTTTTTTTTCCTTTCTTTCACTGATTCATTCAATACATGATTAGGGAGTGTCTACTTTCTATCAAGGAAAACACTACAAGATGTGGTAAGATAAAACCCTGGGATTGACTGATGGGATGATACAGAATGGTGACAATCCAATGAAATAAGGATGAAAACTGAGGTTGTCTAAGGTGGAGTTGGGAATACCACGGAGAAGTAACTGCATCTCAAGAGAAATGTCAGGAAGGAGGTATATGAGATGAAGCTTAGAAAAAATACTGGAAATTTGTCAGCTAGACAAGAGGGAGCTAAGTGAAGACAGAACAGGTGCAGGAAAACAGTAGCCTGAGAGAAGGCATGGTTTTCAGGAGTTACTAAGCAATTTAGCAGGCAAGGGTATTTGGAGGTCTAGCAGGATGAGATGCTGGGGAAGGAGTCCCGAAAGACCATGGGTTGGGAGCTAAGGAGTGTTAACATAATCTGTTAGGTGCTATGGAGTAAATGGAAAATACAATGGAAGCAAGTGACATGATAAAATTTGCATTTAGATATCTAACTAGGGCACCTGGGTGGCTCAGTTGGTTAAGCGACTGCCTTCGGCTCAGGTCATGATCCTGGAGTCCTGGGATCGAGTCCCACATCAGGCTCCCTGCTCAGCAGGAAGTCTGCTTCTCCCTCTGACCCTCCCCCCTCTCATGCTCTCTGTCTCTCATTCTCTCTCTCGCAAATAAATAAAATCTTAAAAAAAAAAATTAGATATCTAACTAGCCACACTGTGAAGAGTGGATTTAAGGGAGGGGGGAATAGAGCCGGAGAGGTCAATTAGGAAGCCACTGTTTTAGTCTAGACAATAATTTATAAAAGCCTGCTCTAAGAGGGAAGAATAAATACTGATTATTTACTAAGTTCTGAACATTTTCAGGTCCCTTTAGGTCCCTTTCCCACATTTTTTCATTTAATCCTCAGCAGGATCCTATGCTTTGGTATCATTATGTCCATTTATAGTGATCAGCCAAAACTGAGTTTCAGAGAGGATAAGTATCGGGATCAAGGTCACATACCAGCACAGATTGGAGCCACATTGTGAATCCCAGTCTGTCTGGATCCCAATCCTTCACTTTTTTCACTGTAGCATTCTGCCTCCCATAGTAGTGATAGTAGGGCTGAAGAACAACCAAAAATGAGCTTGAAAGATACTAAGAGTTTGACTTGATGAGACTCACTGCAGATTTTCAGTGTGTAATGAAATATATGGGTTAGGATTAGAAAGGAGATCTGTAATGTCAGTTTAAAGATAAATTAAAACCATGGGGATGTGTACAATTGATAAAACAATAAGAGGGAATGGTGAAAATATCAATATTTAAGAGTGAGGAGAAAGAGTCTAGTGAAGGAGATGGGAAGTGAAAAACAGGACAGCCACGGTTTCATGGGAGCCAAAAAGCAAGCATTGCAAAAAGAAGTATGTAGTCAAGCCACGTTACATATACCAAGAGGTTCACTATGATAAAGAAAAGAAAATATCCATAAAATGTGAGCAACTGAGACATGATTGAGCTCTTCACCGAACAGTCTCGGGAGAGTGGCTCAAGGTGGCTGAAGAGTGAGTGAATGGAAACATTCTATTTCAAGAACCCAACTGTAAAGAGGAGGAAATCAATAATTCATAGGGTTTTTTTGTTTGTTTGTTTTGTTTTTTGTTTACTTATTATTTCTTTTCTTTTACAATAGGGTGTAAGAGCAAAGGTAAAGGATATGATAGAAGAAAGAGGACATAAGACCCCTTGGTCTGAGAGGAGTGTCATGAGAAGTTGAGAAAGGTTCTATCCCAGTGGCCTGTATTTTCTCTGGAATAATGAAAATGGGTAGATCATCTTTTGAGACCAAGGGATTAGATGAGAATTTAAGGGGTGCTTTGAATGAATATTTGTGTCTCCCCCAAATTCACACGTGGAGATTCTAACGCCAGATGTGATGGTATTAGGAGGGGGAGCTTTGGGAACTAATTAGATCATGAGGGTGGGGCCCTCATGAATGGGATTAACGTCCTTAAATAATAGAGCTCTCAGGTGTCTTCTGTTATGTGAGGGCACAATGAGAAGTCTGTGATCTGCAAGAGGGCCCTCACCCAACCATGCCAGCACCCTGTTCTTGGGTTCCAACCTCCACAACTGTGAGAATTAAATTTCTGTTGTTAATAAGCTATCTGGTCTGGGGTATTTTTTGTTATAGCAACCCAAACTGACTAAGAGGGCTTGAAAAAGAGGCAATTTTAAAATAGCTTTTTTAAATAGCTATTTTATTTTATTTTATTTTATTTTATTATTTTATTTTTTTTAATATTTAAATATTTTATTTATTTATTTCACAAGAGAGAGACACAGCGAGAGAGGGAACACAAGCTGGGGGAGTGGGAGAGGGAGAAGCAGGGAGCCCGATGCAGGGCTTGATCCCAGGACCCTGGGACCATGACCTGAGCCAAAGGCAGACACTTAACGATTGGGCCACCCAGGCGCCCCTTTAAGTAGCAATTTTAAAATAAGATAGAAAATGGTAACAGCAATAGTAGTAGTAACAGTAGCTAACACTTACAAAATGTCTGTATTGTGCCAAATGCTCTTTTAAGTGCCATATATATTAACCCTCAACTATATGAGATAGGTACTACTGTTCGCCTCATTTTATAGAGGAGAAAACTAGGAAATGGATGTTAAGTAATTGTCTACTTATCCAAGATCTCCTAGATTATAATGAAAGGGCTTTTGTCTGAACCCACTCCAGACCCCAGATCTTGTAAGATCCAATTAAGAGAGCTTTTTATAGGAATATAAAATACTAGTATACAAGGGCCTCCAAAGCAAGTTAGAATAGGATAACTAAGAAAGCTATTTTTAAAATGTCCATGAAGTTCAAAGATTATCAAAAAGAGATCTGGAGTCATTCATCAGTACTGTAGGTAAAGGCATAAACAAGGTAGTAGGACACTCTAGTGATAACCACATGCACAGAAACATTGCAGATGGGATTGCCCACTCTACACAATTCCGGTTAATTGCTTAGTAATTATTCTACCTTAGAGTTCAGAATAAGAAAGGAATATGGTGGATTCGGACAAGATTCAGAAGAAGGAATAAATGAATATGAACCTAAATGTAAAAAGATCTTACACAGGTTATGACCATTTGCTGTGCTTGTGCGCAGAAAATATACTAAAAGAAAATAAATTTAAATGTGTGCTCAAGGGACTTAGGTTTAACATGGAAGGAAATACTTCATCAGTTTGTTGTTTGGAATATACTTTTAAAGAAAGCTCTAGAAAAATTCTAAGTTTCTTCAAGGAGGCAATAATTGTGGTCATTAAGAATTGCTCCATGATTTGTTAGCTCTGACTGTTTAAATCCTTTAAACTTTTCCGTGTCTTCATCGCTTCCTCGAAAATGGGGATAAGAGAATATAGTTAATAGTGTTCTAGGACTAAATCAGTTAAACCATTTAATGTGCTTACCATAGTGGTTGGCCAAGAACATTTAATATATGTTAGCTCTTCTCCCTCTCTTCCTTATTAGTCTTATTACATTCCAGAATATTTATTTTCAATAAATCTTTCTTTATACCCATATTGAATATTTAATTAGACACAGAGCAAATAAATATGTCTACATTTAAGATAAGAACTTTACTCTCTTGGTTAAGTTCTCTGGCATTGGTGACTTCACTGATTAAGAAATTAGTCTCTAAGTCAAGAAGATTTGAATTTAAGTGTGGAGAAACATAACGTATTCACTGACACCAAATGGACCATTTTTCAAACGCTAGAACTGACTCTAATTATTTGCACTTATTTTGATTGCTGCATTGTATTTTATGATTTGCATTATCATCTTATTACCATACAACCACTGCTATGGTGAGAAGTGTATTTTATTTGATTCATAAGGAACAGTTGGGGAAAATTGCCTTTCATTTGCAAATCTCTGTTGATACTTCGCAGTAGTTACCAAAGTAAAGCTGAAGCATCCACGTGATGTATAAAGATCACGCAAGTGATGTACAGTTGGGGCTGTGCTTTGTTTTGACTACCAGGGGGAAAAAAAAGCATTGTAATTTAAGATTCATGATAAGAAGGGGCGCCTGGGTGGCTCAGTCGTTAAGCGTCTGCCTTCGGCTCAGGTCATGATCCCAGGGTCCTGGGATCGAGCCCCGCATTGGGCTCCCTGCTCCGCGGGAAGCCTGCTTCTCCCTCTCCCGCTCCCCCTGCTTGTGTTCCTGCTCTCGCTGTCTCTCTCTGTCAAATAAATAAAATCTTTAAAAAAAAAAAAGATTCATGATAAAGAAGGGGGAGCAGGGAATATGCTATTGCACAATCCCGGCCCCTGTATTTGTACATAGAATGTAAATTATTTGGGAAATTACACGTATTTTTAAGAACCAAATTCTCCATTGATGAATGAGCCAGCATTTGATAAATTCCTTCTGTGTGCTTAGCACCTGCCAATCCCCACCGTAGGCTGCATGAGTATAGGAAAAGGGAAGCATGGGACGTAGAAATTAAAATCATTGAAATTCCCAGCGTGTAGTCTCTGAGACCTTAGAGAATTCCCAAATCCTGTATGTCAGAACAGCAATTTTAGCCATCTTTCCTTAAAATGTAGTAAAGTATAACCGGAAGCTTTCTGGGATCGCCCTTGAAATCTTAATGAGTTAATTGTAGATAGCGACCTGAAGAGGGCACTTAAGCTCATTTGGAAGATTCTGGGGAGTAGGATTGGCCCAATCGCAAGATAAATGATGGCTTCTGCACACTAACCTCATAGCACTAATTAAATTCATGTGAAATTAAGACTTATATCATATTATTGATCTTCAGGGTCAGTCTCAACCAACTGAAGCTGATGTTAAAGCCAAGATTCAGAGAACTTGCTCCTTTTTTTTATTAAGATATTAAATGTGCGGTGGAAAAGAAAACAGAGAAAAGTGTGAGTGCTATAGATATGCCTTTGTGTGCAGCAGCCACAGAAAACATGGGGCCAGCATTAGTACCTAATGCAGCAGTCATCCAATTCCAAATTCTGCACTTCGGTCAGAGGCTGCACTATGCTCTTACAAAAATAGAATAATGATTTCCCTTCAGTTCTTTTTAAATAAAATCAAGAAAATGGATAGAATTTCCCTAGTTTAAATTCTTTTCTATATAATTTTCTTAAACCCTTGGCACTGGTGTCTACTTACTTGCTAGCAAAAGCTAGCAGATGATAAAATGAATGAATAAGTAGCAAATGAATATTAACAGAAAACTCAGAATCAGTCAAACAGCTTGTTTTGTGTGTATGGACATGTGTGCTAGTGATTGTGATTCTATATTAGATACATATGATAAAATCATATTTCTCTGCTCCTGATTTTTCTGACGGAATAAAATATAGCAGTATGTCATGGTGTTCCACGAGGGGGATGGTGTTTTGCAAAAATGCATTTTGGTTGGTAGGGTTAGCACTACCTGAGGAGATTGAGGAATAGGGACTTAAGTGAGAAGAGGAATGCCATCGGGACACAGAACCCCAGCCTTCATCAAGATACTTAAGATGAACATTTGTATGGTATGTGTGGGGAAATGTGATGCTCTTCACGGGGGTGTAATGAGACATGAGAAAATGATGATCAGGTTTTAGACATCCTGCTTATGTTCCTGAACACAGTTTTCCTTGTATAAAGAGGTAATATAATGTCTATAGAATATTAATTTCAAACAATATATAGGAGATGTATTCCTACATTTTGATTTTTTAATGTCTCCCACTATAAACAATATTCTTTATTCTAATTTTTAGAACTTTAATTCACATCTTTCCAGATGCTTAAATATATTGGTTGAATATTTTTTACATTAGCTTTGTTGTGGTTGTTCAACTGCTCCATGTCAGGGGAAATCATGTTGCTATGCAAAAGCCTAGGGTACAAACTTGTCACTCTACCTTTTTGCATATTACGTTTTGCCCCTTAGGGTAGCCTTAAAGCCAGATGTTACATACCGGATTGATGCAATTATTTTTCTTTGATGAGGGAATTATACAAGATGATTTCTGAAGAGGAGAAAGAAGGAACAATTACCTTTTATTGATTTTCTCACACTGTTCCTTCCTGTCATTTTACTACATTTCTAGTAAATTATTTTTCTTTTATTTTGAAATAAGTTTTATCAGGGGCATTTTCTAAAACTAATATTTTCCCTTTTATTATTAAATATCTCTCACATTCATGCTTGTTTTTCCTCCCATAACCCTCATTCATTGGGTTCCTATTTTTCCCCCCTATGGAAATTTTCCTTGAATGGATGGCAATGTGCAAACCTTTAATTCAGATACCATGTTGTCTTTGCTGTCACCTCCTCAGCGAAAGACACGTGGTAGGCAGGACATGAGTGCTGGTTGAGCAAATGTATGTATGAGTCAGTGAATGAATTGTTCAGGATGGTTTTATAAAGATATAACGGGGGCGCCTGGGTGGCTCAGTTGGTTAAGCGACTGCCTTCGGCTCAGGTCATGATCCTGGAGTCCCTGGATCGAGTCCCGCATCGGGCTCCCTGCTCGGTGGGGAGTCTGCTTCTCCCTCTGACCCTCCCCCCTCTCATGCTCTTTCTATCTCATTCTCTCTCTCAAATAAATAAATAAAATCTTAAAAAAAATTTAAAAAAATAAAGATATAACGGCAAATTACTTTCTTATGAATCTTCTTACTGAAGCCTTATATATGCCAATGGTACACCCACGATTTTGAAACAAAAGCACTTGTGGGGTAAATTAAGACCTTCAGTTGCCAAATAAGTCACAGAATATTTATCAAATGGGGATTGGAAGAGATCCTGGTTGAAACATGTTCTAATGGGCATATCTAGATTTTTGCAGTAGCCTTGGAAGAACTCCTTCATTTATAGGTGTCACCTGTTTCTCCCACTTACACATCATCACTAGCTGCACTCTTTATTGTCATTCCCGTGTTCAGAAATGTTTTATACCAATTGTCCTATTATATCTCACTTTATTGTCTTGCATCTGTCTCTCCAATATATTGCATAATTCTTGAGGAAGGGAATATATTTAAAAAAATTTTTACTTACCTGTACATGCATCTATACATGTTGCATATATATAACATATATATAAATAACATGTTACATATATATGGCATGCAATCAGTGAATGTTGGATATTCGGGGATTTTCCTATGAAATTTAATACTAAAAAATGCAAATAGGAAGGGGAAGCAGTGGACCTAGAATAAGGAGCTTTGGGGTCTCGGTTCTGGTTCTGCCACTAAAATTAAGTGGACACTTTGGATAAACCGCTTTCTGGGCCTTAATTTTGTCATTGGAAAACTTGAGGTCATAGAGACATGACAAGGGCTAGATCTCTCAAACCCTTCAAGATCCACGTTTTGTTCCTCTGCATCATTACTGAGTGCAGAGGCAATATGAATTTAGCCATTTGGATGGGAAAGTTTTGTTTTTTGGGTTTTTGGTTTTTGATTGTTTGTTTTGAAAACAAGTAGATTCTGTATGCAACAAGGCAAGAAAGCCACAGAGTTCTTCCTTACATAGTTCAGATCCGTAGACCCTTGAAGAACATCTGGCTTTATCTAGGAGTGTTAAGTTGCTCACCCTTGAGCTTTGGATTGAAGGCAAGAAAAGAAAGGATGGTGATGGGTTTGGCATTAATCAGGCTGGGCTTTGCGGCCTGAATCTTTTTCTGACAGTGTGACCTTGAGTCACACTATTTTTCTGCTTATTTTGATCAACTGTAAAGTGGGGCTAAATGCCTACCTTCAGGGATGTTTTAAAAACGTATAAATTATATATACTCTATGTACAGTTCTTGATTAATAGCAAGCACTCACTGAATCATACTTATTACTATTCTGGAACTAAAATTAGTGCTGCTGAGGCAATAAATCTGTCTTAATATATCAACTATCACTAAAGGTGCAGGATAAGAAGGAAAAGAAATGATTAACCCTGTTAACCACCCAAGAAATAAGGGAATTTTATCTCCAACCCTCTGATACAGGGCTGATTTTCAAGCTTGTGGCGTTCAAAGATTATTTTTATTCCGACATTGCACTCATCCCGTTATGAACCCAGTTCAAAAGTAACAATTATGCAGGATATATGCCTCATGATCCTGCACACGTATAAGTGGAATTTAGGGGAACATGGATTTACATTAAATAAACAAATAAAAATATATCAGTCTGCCCAACTATAGACCTGTGCGAGTTTAATACAGTTCTCCATCCTATTAAAATATACATGGAGTTGCTGAAGACTCTAATATAGATATTTACTATGTGTCACAGTGTGAAACATCCTGATCTGCAAAAATTGTGAGCTATATTTTCTGCAATAATATTGCTAATAATTTTTGGTTGCTAAAATGAGTCACCATAAAAAGAACTTAGCATATTAAGAAATTCACTGTGTAATTGAAAATGATGATCATGCCTGGCCCTATTTTATAGTGTTCTAGCCATAAGTTATACTCATAACATTTACTCACATTCTAAAACCATCATAAATTCGTCCTTATGCTCCTTTTCCCTCCTCAGCATGGTACCCCATTTGAAATGTATGCTGTAGAGAAATGTATGGAAATCAAGCAGAAGTAGCTCATTTCTTCCACAAGTTTTACTTACTTCTTTTTCATTCTGCAGCAACTGAATATTTTCATAAGGAGATACTTTTTTAGGCACTTAGAGGTTAGGAAGCTTCTTTCTCTTTTTTTATACATTTTAAGACTAAGATTATGACAGAACTTTGAGAAACGTATTAATTTGTGAATTATGTGAGTTTGTGAATAATGTGAATACGCTTCACAAATTGTATTCACCTACTTTCCTTGGGTGGTTATCTGTAAATCTTTTTAAATAGAAATTAAAAACTTTAATTTTGTCTCATATATTTTTCTTTCCTAAAACTAATTAAAAACACATCTTTTTTTTTTTTTTGCCATTTCATTGCTGCAATTTTGAATCAATGCTAAATATTCTTTCTGTGAATGTTTCTTGTGTTCAAATACCTAGCTTCTGTTACTGTTTTTATACAGTATTATACAATTTTACTCCCTCTGACTTTGTCGCAGCCCTTAGTGGGGGTCTCCCCATGGTGGTCTCAGCTTGCACCACCTCTTCACTGCTGCTGGAGTGGTCTTTATACAGTATATCTGGCATGTTACTCGGCCATAAACTTCATCATCTACATTTAGAAAATCCAAACTCCTACCTTGGTACATTCCTGTTCTTCTCAAGGACTCTAGATTCACTTTCCAACTCACGTCTTGCCTCTCTACTCCATGACTTTTAAAATCTATTCACAGCAAGCCACTGTGCCTTGAACAAATGTGCCATTGTCTCAAACAGCTTCACTTTTTATCAGTTCTTTTCTTTCCCTAGAGTCCTCCTCCTCCAGCCCCTTCTCCTTGTAGAGAGATCCTATTCACCCTTCTCAACTGTCACCTCCTCAATTCTCACCTCCTCCGTGAAGTCTTCTTATGCTAGTAGACAGGGTTGGTAACATCTTTTGGCCTCTCTTTCCCAGCATTTATACCCCCCTCTCTCATTGTGCATACTGTGGCATATCGTTATAACATCGTATTGTGTTGTGGTCTCTTTTTAAATGCCTCTCTGCACTGGGAAGTCCTCAGTAAGAGCGTTTCGTAGACATAGGGATGTCTCCAAAGCCTGTGTGAGCGTCCCGCATCCAGATGCTCCATGGTGGATAAAGCAGCAAGTGCAAACTTGCTAGTAGTGCCTGTCTGGTGACAGATATTACACGTATTTTACAGGGGAAACAAGAACAGTCCTGTAATTTTTTTAAAAAAGATTTTATTTATTTATTTGAGAGACAGACACACGTGAGCACAGGTGTAGGGGGAGAGGAAGAGGAGGAGGGGGAGGGAGAGAGAATATCAAGGAGACTCTGCCCTAAGCATGGAGCCCCATCAGGACCCTAAGATCATGGCCTGAGCCTAAACCAAGAATCAGATACTTAACCAACTGTGGCACCCAGTGGTCCCAGTCATGTATATTTTTAATATAAATTTATTTAAGTTAATAATTGCTGGTTAAAATAAATAATTTATGTAAGGCTCATAGTAAGTTTTTATGAATATTGGCTCTTATGACCTCTACAGATATTACTGAACTACCAAACTCAAGTTATGGACAATGATGAAGAAGGTGAAAAGTAGGGGAGGAGTGGCAGGAACAGAAGGCAGAAGGTGGCGTAGGTGTTGACTTAATGCCTGGTATGAGTCTCAAGTGCCCTTGACCCCTCCTACTCTATTTCCGTTCAACTAGGCTCTTCATTGCTGGGGCAACATAGTTACTTCTTTACCATCCTGTCTCCACCTCAGCTTCCACTTCCAGGATTGTTACTGTTTTCATTGCCACAATAGTGTCTCTGTTCACTGTTCTATAAGATGAGTGTTAAGTGCACGTGTCTGATGTGCGTATATGTGTCTGATGTGTGCGGTACGTGCATGACTTAGTTTGTTCAGGCTGCAAAAGAAAATACTGGGAGGGGAGGGGCGTTAAACAACAGAAATTAATTTTCTCACAGTTCTGGAGACTGGAAATCCAAGATCAAGGTGTTAGCATGGTTGGTGTCTCATGAGAGCTCTCCTTTTGGGTTGTAGAAGGACATATTCTTGTGAGCTCACATGGCCTTTTTCCCCTCTCCTTCTGTGTGTGTGTGTGTGTGTGTGTGTGTGAGAGAGAGAGAGAGAGAGAGAGAAAAGAGGGCAGGATGGAGGGCAGGAAGGAAGTATAACTTGCTGCTGTCTCTTCTTAAAAAGGACACTAATGCTATTGAATCTGAACCTCACTCCATGACCTCATTTAACCTTGATTATTCCTTACTCCAAATACAGCCACACCAAGGGTTAGGACTTCAGCATATGGATTTAGGGGGTACACAAACATGTAGTCCTTAACAGCACATTATTGTAGAATTTACTGATTAGAAGCTTTAGTGCCATAAAAACTTCAGTTATGATGTGTAATTGGGGACTAAAGGGATCACATTTTCAGCAAGCAGACTTTTCAGGTAAGTTGTGAGTAGAGAGCTTATCGAGTTTTCTACGCATAACCCTCTTTCTTCATTAAGGTGAATTTTCTTCTAAAATTGGAAGCAGCACCTTCTTTGCACGAATCATCTTTGTCAGAATTCTGCTTCTGTTCAACAGCTTTGTAGCCACTTTGATTAATTCTGGGGCTTGATGTTCAGAGCTTCACTTTGATAAAACATAGAACCATTTTGTGTAAAGCATGCAGGCATTTCTTTTATTTATTATGGCAACAAGCTTTAAAATTTCCTTTTCTTCTGCCATTTTAAATATCTATTCAAGAAATGGTCTTATTTGTGGTACATTATCCCATTGCCATTTTTGATATCATCTGATGATTAAATAAACTATAAATCTACTTTCTTTCCAGATTTCATATATTACAATCTTTTCCATTTGTCATGGGTTGCAGGATTTTCAGATTTCATTGTGTAAAGCCATGGGGTTAGATTATTTCAAAAAGAACTTTCTTAGCGCTTCTTTAAAGGTTAAGTAGCAACATAATATCTCTGAGAATTCTGATTAGTGGCTCAACATCAATAAACTAGCTCAGACTGCTTTGTGGGAAAAAAAAAATGTTGGTACATCACTCAGATGATAACGAATATGAGTGTGTCTGTGTGTACACATACACATATGTAGTAAAAATGACCTGAATAATATCCTATACTTTCTTTGATTAGGGTTGATATTAGGTCTATTTTTCCTTTATGATAGAATTGTGGCTTACAGAATGGACCCTGAACTTGTCAAGCATCAGAATCTGGTAAAACCTCATAATTCAGCCTCTGTCAGATGATTTTTATGAAGAATTTTCTAGCATTTGGTGTGGACCAGGACCTTAGAGCTCTGCTCCTGAAACTTAGGAGCAGTTACTAAGCTTTATTGATTTATTTTTATTTTTTAAAAAGACTTTATTAAGTAATCTCACACCCAACGTAGAGCTCAAACTCACAACCCCAAGATCAAGAGTCGCACACTCTACTGACTGAGCCAGCCAGGTACCCCAAGAGCAGTTACTAAGATTTAATGATACAGATTGGTTATATGTAACAATCACAGAACTGACGTGAATTATGGAATATATCTGTTTGTTTGTTTTTTTAAGATTTTGCTGCATGTGTACTTTCAATCTATTTTAAGTAAAAGTTTCATTTATATGATTTAAACAGACAGAGCAAAAGAAAATAATCTATCCAGTCAAAGAAAACCATTTCAAATGTTGAACCATGTTCCATTATTACTGTTAATTAGTTACATATATTCTTAGTTTTAGAAATGTTTTTCTTCATAGATTTATAGAATAGATTCCAATTTGACAGAGCCTCAGGCACCAGAAAATCAGGAGCACATTACATATTAAGGGAATAGAAAATGTAATGTTCATTTTGTTCTTTTTAGTAGCAAAAAAGATTATTTGAATTTATGTATACTTAAAAGATGGGATTTTCAAAAATCACCATTGCTTTAAAAATACTGTTATATGTAACCTTATATAAAAGAAGGATGAGTTGCTGCAGAATAGGATGAAAAATACTACATAATATTTTTGAAATGATCTGACCTAGTGTTAGCATGTAAATCTATTAAGGAAAGTGATATTAATTATTTTCATACATTAAGATAGAAAGTAAAACTTGAGTAAGCCATCAATTTGAAAGACATATTTTCATTAGATACGGCATAAATACAAAATTTTATAGTAGTAATATTTTAATACCATGGTTTTATTTTGTATCTTATTACTCTGTACATATTTTTAAAGCCTATCTATGTTCTATGTAAATTCGGAAGAGAATATGTTTGTAAGGTATGGTACCATGAATTTGAGTCTCAAAAACTAAGAGAATCAGTTGTTTATTTCAAATTATTCTCTTCTTTAAGCCCATTAAAAAAGAGAGAGAGAGACAGAGACAGCGATTTGTCTTCTTTGCTCTAAATAAATTCTCAATAGTCCTTTTTGCTTTTATGAGCTGATGAGTGAGAATAGAAGTACATTCTAAATAGATATACTGAGGAAGCATTCTCTCACATGAGAATAAGGGGGTGGAGCATAGAATGGTACAGTGCTATGTGTAGGGAACATTCTGGAATGGAACAGGCTTGGGGAAAATGTGTTGTTCCAGGAAATGTTAGTACTGGTTTGATGTATCCCAGTCTCTAGAACGTGAGGTGGGATTATTTGCCTGGACATTCCAGTCGTAAGGGCAGCTTTTTATTTATCTTTGTTGTACAATCATATTTTGAGTTATTTCTTTTATAGATTTCTGTATATTCCTGAGATACTTCTCTGATTCTAGATCCTTAGTATTACGTGTTGCTTGGATCCTTGGGCCTCTTTACTCTTGCAGTTTTGGCCCAAGGATCTATGGTTTCTTTCTCTTCCTTTTATCTTTGCTAAGATAGAAGTCTTATCATGTTTCCTGAGCACATTTTTAGTTCAAAAGTAAGGATCTCTGTCTCAAATTGCCTTTTTATCAACTTAAATATAAAGCCTGACTTAGAGTTACTCAAGAGTGAAAATATTCTAAACAGTTACAGACATTTCAAAAATGCAACTTATCAGTAGTAATAATTTATATAAGCTAATGTGCATATTATATATGTACACTTGTATGTATATATATGTATATATATATATACACACACAGAGAAACTAATGTGCACACTGATAAATTCTCTCTGTTTTCTTTGTCTTCATTTTTTTAAGTATAGTAATTTTTAGAAATATAATAATAAATTTGCTGTCTGAAAAAAAATGGATCCTTCAAAAAAACATAAAGACTACTCTTATCTTACATCTTTGGATCTAAATTAGAAATGAGCATAAATTCATACACTCACAGGGAAGATCAAAAACACAAAGTACAAAGATCATGTTTCTCATTCTGACCTGTATTAGGAGACAATCTCTTTTATTATTCTGAATATTTTAGACAAGACCTTTCTTGACTATAGGTATACTATAGAATGATGGTTGCCCACGTATAAACTAGGAAGCCCTAGGGATCCTTGAGACCTTGTTGAAGGTCTGTGAAATTAAAACTACCTTCATAATAATGCAAAAGATGTTATTTACATTTTCTACTCTTCTTTTCTTATGAGTCTACAGTGGGGCATTCCAGAGGAATTGTGATACATGATGAGAATATCACTCTCATGCTTAATGAAATGTGTTTGTGTATTCTTGTATTTTTAGAATGTTCTAAAGTACTAGGTATAAATATGTTTTTATTCAGAGATTAATTCCATTTGTCCCCAGTACTTCTATTTCATTCTTACTAGCCATAACAATACGTTTTTTTTCTGAACACAAAGGTCAACAAACTTTCTGTAAATGGCCAGGTGGTAAATATTTTTGGCTTTGTGGGATATGCAATCCTTGAGAACTATTTCATTCCACACTGTAGCCAGAAAGCAGCCATAGACAGTATGTAAATAGAGCATGGCTGTGTTCAAATTAAACTTTGTAGACATTGAAATTTTTATTTTATGTGATTTTTATGTCATGAAATATTCTACTTTTTATGTGTTTTTTTTTTTCCCCAAACATTTAAAAATGTAAAAACCAGTGTTAGCACATGGACATTCTAAAAATAGGCGACAGGTTGGATTTGACCATAGATGATAGTTTGACAACCCCTATCTAACAAAACTTTATTTTTGAAACACACAGGTTTCCCTTACAAATACTTGGAAGCACAAGTAAGTACACTGTGATATTTTGGTTTTCAAATGCTTTTTAAATTTTAAAATTTCATCTAAAATATTGTTTTAGACCTTTATATTTTATTCTAAAAAAAAAGAAACTGCATTTTTTTCTTATGTTTAAGCATAATGAGCCCATGAACAAAAATTCTTGGGGTCCTCAGTAATTCTTAAGATTGTAAAGGGGTGTCAATACCAAAAAGTTAGAGAACCACTACTCTAGAGGCTGGTACTAAGGACATCCTCTTATCCCACTTCCAGACTGTGACACTCATTTCCCCACCTGCTGTATTGTTCAGATTGTCACAGATGAGACCTTCCAGGAATTGCCTTCAAATAAAAAGAATGTATTAGTTTACTACTGCTGCTATAACAAACTACCACAAATTGAGTGGCTTTAAACCGAATAAATTGTGTCATTATCTTATTGCATTACTGTCTCACCATTCCAGGGGATTAGAAGTCCAAAATTAAGGTGTTGGTAGAGTTATGCTCTCCAAAGGCCCTAGGGAAGAATTCTTCCTTGCCTCTTCCTGGCTTTTGGTGGTTGCCGGAAATTCTTGGCATTCTTTGACCTACAGATGCATTACTGTAGTCTCTGCCTCTGTCTTCAGTTGGCATTATTCCTGTGTGTCTGTGTCCAAGTTTCACTCATTTTATAAGGATGCCACTCATTGGATTAGGGCCCACCCTAATCTACTATGATTTCATCTTAACTTGATTACATCTGCAAAGACCCCATTGCAAAATAAAGTTACATTCACAAGTAAAGGTAGTTAGCAATTCAACATATCTTTTGGAGGGACACAGTTCAGCCCACAGAGTCACCTTGTTCAAGGCCACATACCTCAGTAGGGAAGACTACATGCAAGGACTGGCATATTTAAGGGTCTCAAGCCCCCCACCTTGCTTCAAATTGGAACATCTCCAAAGAGCCATCCTGGTTCCAGAGCTCTCTGTCAGATCAGCTGATGCCCTTCTTACCACAATATTGAAATGCAGTTCTCCCTCTACCCAACCCTGCTTCCTCATCCCCTATGCTGCTGTTCCCAAAAGCACTTCTCAGTAAACATCCTACATTTAAATTTCAGAATCTCAGAGTCTTTGATTCTTGGGAGATCTAATCTATGTCATATGCAAAGAAATTTGTTATCAAAATTTTTTCTTGTTTCTTAACCTGCATTTTATATTGGGCTTTTGACCATAAAGACCATGAAGATTTCATTTTTCTAGTATATCTTCAATGTAGTGTTAGAAGTATGAAGACAACTTAAAAGTCTGGAGGAACAGACATTTCAAAGTATTTAGGATTTGCAATTTCACATGTGCCTCACTATCTCGTTTCACAATTAGTAGTTTACAAAAGGGTCTTTTTTTTAATGTCTAATATTGAGGTTTACTCTTGTAAGAGGTCAAATAATAGCAAAAATAACCTCACGAGTTATCTTCAGACCTTCCATTGAAAGGAGGAAGAAGCTTGTGATATTTTGGATTAGGGAAGATGGAAGATTCGAAATATTTTGTAGGTAACATGACTCTTGGCAAATGTTGAAAGATACGTATTGATAAATTTATCAGAAGAAAAAAAGGGAAAGAATATGAGCAAAGGCATGAATGCAGCAAATAATATTTTATCATTAGAACTGTAAGTAATTCCTTGGAACCATAGGGAGGGTGGCTTGATAGTTGGTAAGAAATGAGGATTACTTTAGATCTCATTAATGGATTTAGACTTTAACTTCTGGATAATATGGAATCATTGAAGGACTTTTTTTAAAAAGAAGAGTGACATGATCAGATTTTATCTTGGCAGTACTTGTGTATGTAAGTGAGGCCAACAGATACAGGAAAATTAGAAAGGAGCTTGGAATGGATTCTAAGATAAGATGGCAAAGAGTAAGTAGAAGAGGAAACAGATATGAGGTGTTTGGGTAAAGAAGTATAAAGAATTGATGATTGAGTAATGTGCTGGAAGTGTGTCAGAGGTAGCAAGGTCTTGATGATTATAGGGGCAACAATGCTGTTCATCAAGAGAGGAGTCATAGAAATAGGAAAATGTGTACGGAAGGGCATCATCAGTTCACTTTTGGACATCCTGACTTTGCCCTGTTTGTACAACAACAACATAGACACATCCTGTAGACACTTCTAAATGTGGACTGGACTGGCATAAGGAAAGAAGAGGTAAGAGATAGGTGAGAAATAAGAATGCATTCATGCATCATTTATTCAGTGATCTGACTAATCTTCCATTGTCCAGACACTATGACAGATGCTGGGATATGATGAAGAAAAAGAGATACAAACTCTGCCTCCATAAAGCTGAAGTGTCATGTGGTTCATCATCCACTTCTGGTCCTATAGTAAAAGTCTCCTGAGTTGACTCTGGAAGATCCATCCGTCTCTCATGGCCAGTGCTTTTGCTCTAAGTGAAGCCATCACTACCTTAGATGGTAGCAATAGGGCATGTGACTAGTTCTAAATCAAGCAGCATTTGTCATTCCTATAGCCATAATGACTAGTTCAGGGTCAGACATGTAACCCAACTTATTTTAATCATTATCAGGGCTTTTTATTAAGACTATGGGAAGAGTTCTAAGTGTTGGTGTTGGTCATGGAGTTGAGAAGATGTAAGCTGAGAACTACCACCACCATTTTCATATGTGAGTGGTTCCGCTGAATGATAGTGGTACCAACTCTGAGAAACATGATAGGGAATCATGGCCCTGTTTGATCTCCTGCTTCAAACAGCAGGTCAGCTAGATCTACTCCTGGACTTTTCAGTTAAGTTATCCAGTGAGTCATTATTTTTGCATAATGTAGTTTGTCTTGTGTTTTCGATTGCCTCCAAATAAAGCAGCCCTTAGCTTATGTGTGTATGTATATACATATATATATGTCAGTAACAAGTAAATATGGTGCTATTGAAATAATTTCTCTGAGGGAAATAAATTGGTGCTTTGGTAGATAATGGCCAAGGCAGGGTCTGTATTAGTTCAAGGAAGGCCTCTCTGAGGGGTATTATTCAGACTGAAATCTGAAGAATGAAAGGAGCCAGCAATGCCCAGAACCAAATGCCAAACCAATAGTAAGAAAGGCTTGACATATTTTAGGAATAGACAGATGACTAGTGAAGCTCGGAAGGGGGTTGGAGACGTGTTTAGGGAGAGTATACTAGTGCTCCCTTTGGCAGCACATATCCTAGAAATGGAGTATACTGGGATTTATGGTAAAGCATTTAATGGAAATCATGGAAGGAGTTTTGGAAAACAAGGCTAAATCAGATGTACTTTTTGGTGTTATTGTTTGGTTTTTTTTTTTTTTTGATACTTTTTTTTTTAAATAAAAGGAATGTAAGAATGTTTAGAAGTTCTAAAAACAGAATGCATATATCTAGGAAAGAAAGAACAGTGCGAGGAATGTTAAGTGTGGGGTAAGTAGTGCAAAACAGAGCCATGCACACAGGTAGAGCAGTGCGTCTCATCCACAGGAACAAGGCCCTCGTCTTCTGAGCCCTGATGTCTTTGACTTTGTAGCTGTGAGGCCAAAGATATTAAGAGATATTTAATCTCGATCCCTCCAGTTGTTCATGTGAATTAGAAAGTGGGGATACACTACAGTTTATCAATTCCCTGCTTAAAACTGGATTTCCTAAACTGAATTGAACAGCTCAAAAAATAGCAGAATAATTAATTCCCTTGATCTGCATGATGGCATGCAGTTTTTCAGAGGCCAAGACGAATAGGCAAGTGACGATCATAGCTGAAAATTAGAGTTAAAGGTCTATCACCAGAAAATGATTTTTCAACTGTTAAACCTCCAAATGGTAATTCAAGGACATTAACTTAAGACAGGAGGGCTGAAGCCAAGGAAATTAGCAGGAGGCTGGAGGCATAGATTTATTTCAGGAAAAGGTAAAAGGCCTCACTATTATAGCTACAATATAGTATTTGGATTATCCATGATACAAATATCATTTAATCTTGACATTTTGTTGTAATTTTAGATGCGGTTTTATTGTTTAAAATATATCCTATTTATCCAAAGCATTAAATCTTTGCTTTTATAATGGTTTCTAAATTAATAAAGATTTTATTACATAAAATATCAACTTATCACCCCACATCAGTATATGGATATATAGAAGTAGTGAATACTGTATTGTATTTTAAGCACTTTTAAGATAAAATTTATGTAGTATTATTTCTAGAATTTATAACATAACATCTAACTTGTAATTATTATATCTATTTAGTTAGATTATCTATTGACACTTAAGTTGTAACTAAAATAATTTGTACACAATTTTGTATCAATTAGCTGAAAACCCCGAAACTTGGAGAGTTGGTTTTCAAATTTAATTTTTCCTTTTGTCAATACTTATATTTTGCTATATAAATTCATTACAGCTTGAAGTGCTAGGCTATTACATTCTATTCCTATGACTCATTTTTATCTAATAAAACTAAAACATACTATTAAAATAAGGGATCAGGTCTATGATATTTGCATACTTACATAAAGTGTGTTTTTATACCCTTTTAAAAAACTGATGTTAATAAATGTGTTAAATTTTGCAAGACATATGCAGAAATTAATTATAATTCAATTTAATAATATTTATGATATTTTTGAAAAAGTTGGCCCTTTCAATCCACAAAATAGCTGTTATTTTTTTCTTTTCATTTCATTTATTTAAGATTTTATTTATTTATTTATTTATTTATTTATTTATTTATTTATGTATGTATGTATGTATGTATGTATTACTTAGTCCTTGATGTAGTGTTCAACCATTCATTAGTTAGTATAACACCCAGTGTTCTCTGTTATTTTCTTTACTGCTGGACTTACTTTCCTATGGATGTAAACTGTCTGAGTAATCAACTTAATCTCTTCAGGATGTTTGCTAAATCTGGAAATATTAGAAACTAAAAATGTTTGGAATTGTAGATTGGAAAATTTCTGCTAATCAATGGCTCTTTCATCTTGTAGATCAACTGGTTTCTTTTTGTGAACAATTTTTCTGCCATTTCTGTCAAAGGGATCTTTGGTTTAAGTGTGGGATCATAAGTCATAGAAGCATTCCATGGAACTATAAATTTAAAATCCTGTAAGATTGATGTAATCTTTTATTTTATTTATTTGAGAGAGAGAAAGAGCGCACATACATGCATGAGTTGGGGGGAGGGGTGGAGTGAGAAGGTGAGGGAGAAACAGATTCCCTGCTGAGCAGGGAGCCTGACACAGGGCTCAGTCTTAGGACCCTGAGATCAGGACGTGAGCCTAAGGCAGACACTTAACTGACTGAGCCACCCAGGTGCCCCTACAGATTATTTTCTGTGTTAAAATTTCTTTAGATGTGGGTCAAAGCAATCCTCATGAAATGGGTAAAGGTTTACATGGCTAGATAAAGACGGGATTAGGCAGGAACTGGGATTATTTAGCCAAAAGAAGATAAAGGAGAAGATGATTTTCATAATAATAAAAAGGTACAAAAATTGATTTTTAAGAATTAAACATTAATTACTTTTATAATAGTTCAGGTGCACCTATTTTCTCAAGGAAAAATAATAGAAGTAACCTTGTAGCACAAAGCATTTAGGGAAGATTTAAAGAAAACTATACATTTAAGGATAGGCCATTATTGCAGTGTTCCTTGAGATCTTCGAAAAGTAGGACCTTTGTATAAAATAAAAGATATTTACTGTACACATTCAATGCCTATGCACATTGGGCACAATGTGAAATATAAGGTATGGTCCATTTACTCAAAGCCATCACAGACTAATAAGGGGAGTGAGATCCAAGTAATGGAAGATACACTAACAGACAATAACTAAGGTACAGTCTAAGATAACAATAGCAGCAACGTTAGAAGGAAATGCTGGATAAGTCCCCAGTATCTAGAATAGTCTGTAAAGATAATACATGCTATTAGATTTTAAGGAAAAGAGAGAGTTATTCTTTTAAAGAAAGATTTTTTTTCTTCTGGGTAGAATGAGCAAACTTTAGTTAAATGGAGGAAAGAAAATAGTACAGAAATGATTCAGAATGAGAAATTATGAGAAATGTTTAGGGTAGAGAGAATAATTGAATAAACTATCTCAATGGAGCAGAGAGACTCATGGCTTGCCCTCTTACTTTTTAGTGGCCTCTTAAGACATACTAAAGAGTTTAGGGGCACCTGGGTGGCTCAGTGAGTTAAACATCTGACTCTTGATTTCAGCTCAGGTCATGATCTCAGGGTCGTGAGATGGAGCCCCGCATTGGGCTCCATGTTGGGCATGGAGCCTGCTTAAGATTCTGTCTCTCTCTCTGTCCCTCTCCCCACCATGTGCTCGCTCACGCTCTCTCTCTCTAAAAAAAAAAAAAAAAAAAAGACATTATTAAAGAGTTTTTACATTATTCCTTAAACCAGAATGTGGCCTTTCTAAACAGAAAGTGGAAATAAAATAAGAAGGAAAAAGAAGAAAAAGAAGAAGAAGAAGAAAAGAAGAAAAAGCAGCAGCAAAAAGAAATAAAATAAGAAAATAAATGGCATCCTAAAAGAAAAAAGGAAATACACAGAAGTTACCAAGAGATTGATTGTATGGATTGTAGGTTAGAAGTTTTTGTCCTTAAGCTATGTTAGGAAACATGAAATAAAATAAGTAAAATGAAATAAACATACACATACAGACACATCCATATCAACTGTATGAGTGTGTGTGTGTATAATTTTACTACATGGCTCTTCAGAACTTTTGAGGTGAAAATCCTCTTTAAAAAAGGATTTATTACACAAATTCATATATATACATATAAAACTGTAGAACCCCCATTTTTTTCAAAGTACCTGTGAAAACCTCCCAAGGTGAAGAATTTGTGCTTTGGATCTATTCTCTCCAATATGGTAGCCATATGCTACATCTGACTTTTAAAATTAAAATTAAATTAAACATAAATGAAATTAAAATCTTAGTTTCTCAGCACACTCGCTACATTCCAAGTGCTCAATAACTACATGCAACTGGCAGCTATGGTGTTGAATGACACAGATACAGAATATTTCCATCACTGCCGAAAGCTCTATCGGTCAATACTGATTTAGAAATAAATAATAACTCTTACTATTTAGTATTCATTATTAATATTCTTTCAGGTGTTGAATTAAGAAAGCTCAGCATGTGGACATTGTACAGAAAAGACTTTCTGGTAGAGGAAATACTTAATACAGAGTGTCGTATTCCAGGTATAAATTCAGATAAGGAAATTGAAAACACTATATAGGTCATAAGTTTGTATATAAATATTCAGTTAAAATATGTAAATGATGTAAAGGTGGGTATGTTGCAAGCCCTGTCCTCAAGGCATATCTTCTAGGTTAAAAAGACTGCTTTGTGCATAAATAGTAAATATAAGGTATGCTTTTTAAAAATCCAACATTTAGTAAAAACAGTGCTAAAACAGGGACAATTCATTCTAAAGGGCTCAAGGAGGGATTTACTCTAGATGTGAGTGGTAGGCTGGCTGGTAAAATGATCAGTAAAGTTGACAATTAGAGACTGGTAATAAAAGATTGAAATAGTTTTTTAAGAACTAAATTAGAATTCAAAACTCCTTTCAACTTTCTGCTTATATGAATTTTTATTTCATCTCTAGCCTGTTAATGTCATTACTCAGTCTATTTAATTATGGATTTTAAAGAGAGGAAGCTTCAAATGTAATACTTAGAAATGGAATAGTTGTATCACTGAGTAGATGTTATGGTAGGCTCATTTATCCAACTATAACCGTGACACTTTATGGAGTCCCCCAGAAAACTATTAAGAATAATATTGAGTAATCAGTAATTTCCTTTTTTAAAAAAATATTTATTTGAGAGAGAAAGTGAGCAGGGGGAGGGGCAGATGGGCAAACAGACTCCCCACTGAGCACAGAGCCCTACTCTTGGTTGGATCCCAGGACTCTGAGATCATGTCCTGAGTCCAAGTCAGATGCTGAACTGACTGAGCCACCCAGGCGACCCTGTAATTTTCTTAATTAAACATCCATTTAAAAACTGTTTTGTTTAATAATAAAAGTTAAACTTTCATTTAAAATTTAAGGTATGGAAGAAAAAATTTATCATTCTAAAGCTTTAGTGTACTGTGATTGATTAAATTACATTTTTTTAGATAGTTAATGAATAACTTTGATTTGGAAGACTTAAACATGATAAACTGGACATCTAAAAATTTCCTTCAAATACAAATTGTGAAAATACCAACTGGATAATAAGAAATTTATTTAATGCTAAATATTCAAAATTATTATGAAGTACATAATTGAGAGAGGTATTTTCTTTGGGTCCTTTAGCAAACAGACCAAAATACCCAGATTTTACCCTCTAGGAGATTTAATCTAAGAGGTAAGACTCACTGAGGGGGGTGTGTGTGTGTGTGTTGGGGAGCGGAAGGTTTCGTGTAATAGTTGGAGTAAGTTAAAGACGTGTACTTTGAAATAAGATGCTTAGGATTACAACAATTTCTGTAATAAAAACTAGAAAGTAAAATTTCTTAAAATCCTTTTGTCAAAGACAAAGTGGTGATTCTCTGCAGAATAAGCGATGGGAATGGGGGAGGCTGACTCCTACTTTCAGAAGGTATGTACACTTCAGAAGTATACTTGCATTAGAAATCGTTGAGAAACATGAACATAAATCAATTAGTATTAATGCAGACAATTTATAAACTCAACAGCAGGTGATAAATAGCAAATATATTTACAATCTGGTGTCCATGTCATAATGACCTAATAAAAGTGAGTTGGAATAAATGCTTGCCTAAATAAGAAATCAGGATTTGTATCTCAGCTCTTGTAGTAACTCAGGCACATCACTTAATGTCTTAAAATTTCTGAATTTTCCTCATTTGAAAAAAGAGGGAGTTGGATTAGATCTTTAAATATCTTCCAGCGTCTAACGTTCCACAATTCTAAGTCAGTAAATGAAGCTATGATTCTTGTCTCTGGGCCTAAAATAATACCACTTTAAAATTATTAGAAGAAAGATTAGTATCCTTTCAAACATAAATCTAATTAGTTGGAGCAGTAAGGAGAGTTGGAGTATATAAGTCCTGATTGCTCTCCTAATTGTAACTGTTTGCTACCTAAATGATACATTGTTTGAAGGGATATAAAAATTCTTTCCACATAGAGTTCATTACATATAACATAGTGTTTGTTTATTTTCCATTGAGAGAGAGTGGAGTGAAATTGAGTAAGGGGGTGAGAGCATGGCATACTTTGAACACTGAATATTCCCTGAGGCTCAAGCATTTTTCTGTTGGCACTGGGACCAGGGAGCACTTAGTACAGGATGATGTTGAAGGCACCATGGTGATATTATTTGACATTGGATCTGAGACAGTTGATAGTAGCGGTGCATGAAATTGACAAACTTTAGCAATAAAGGTTTATTAGAATATTTAATGGTGGAAAACATACAGGACATTGGATTCAATAAAATAAAACTAAATAAATTAAAAACATGTACTAGAATGAAGCTTTGCTATCCACTTCCATTATAAAAGATAATGCTAAAACTTTGTCCTCTGATCTTATTTTCCCATATTTACAAACCAATTATATACAATGGCAAAATAATTAGAAATGGGATAAAAACTATTTCCACATCACAGTAATTTCTGTATATTTGTCTTATATTTATAGGTATCTACCAACTACCAACATTTATACTCCTACTATCTTCACCTCTCACCCAATGAGTTCAAGGAAAAATGTCCTTTCTGTTTAGAATCATCCATTCTTGTTTTCTTAGTCAATTTACCCACCAATTATCACCTCTCTCCAAAATATGTAACTCTCTCTTTCAAGTGGATCATTCCTATCTGCATAAAAACATAGTGCAACATTTTAATATGTCTTCCTTTCTCACCAGCCTATCTCTAGTTAAGGTGAAGAGGACTCCCTGTGTCTCAGAATCCATAAGTTACTTATCTTCCACTGAACACCTGCCAATGTTTAGAAAGAGTGTATTATTCTCTCAAGTTTGACATCTTGGTCTTTATTGAAGCCATGTTCCCTGACTCTCTGTATTTTTTGTCCTTCTTCTCCCACCCCTCCTCCTCTTCCTGTTCCTCCTTTTTTTTTTTTTTTCTTCTTTTTCTAGCCTCTAAATATTGAAATCTACTCAAGCAAGGGTCCTTGTTTTCTCCTCACCTACACTGTCTCCCTGGGTTATGTCATTCAGACTTTTGAATGGAATCAGCTCAATGCAGATAATTCCAAAATGTGTTTCTTCAACCTAGACCTATCCTTTAAACTCCTAACTCTGTATCCAACTGTATTTCTATAGGGATTGCTTAATAGGCATGTCAAACATAACTATAAAGGACCCCTCAGTTCAAGTTTCTTCCCCCAAATCACATCTCCAGTTATTCCCATCTGTGAAATGGCATTACCATTTGCTCAATCCCTCAAACCAAAACCTGGGGATAATTTTGTATTTCTCAAATTAATTTGGCAACATTTCCTTCTAGTTATTAGCAAATTAATTTCTGTCGTAAATCCCAATGTATCCTGAATTCATCCCTACTCATGCCAACCCAAACTCTTCTCATTATCTCCCTTTCCCTACCTGCAGTTCATTCCCAACCAAGAGGATAGGGTAGTTTTGTTTGGTAACTGGAATTAATTCATCTGAAATATGTTGACAAATAGAAAAGTACAGAAAATAATATAACCCAATCCCTATATCTATGGCACAGAATTAATGGATGTTAACATTTTATTATAATTACTTCATATATTTACTTTTCTAAAAATGCAATAGCATAGAAATTGAAATTTTCTTACTATTTGTTATTTTCACTATTTTCTTTCCTCATTCCCTCCAAGATAATGATATTTTGATCTTTATATATACCCCTCCTATTAATTTTGTTATATACTAATAGCATATATGTGTGTACATAAACAATACAGTTTCGCTTTGTCAACTTTATTAAAGGCACAAATTTTCTTCTTATTTGTGGCTTGTCTTTTAATTTTGTGTTTTCTCAAAGAGGAACATTTAATTTTCATATAGTTGAGTTTATCAATATTATCCTTTATGATGATGAATTCATTGATCTTATTTAATATTCTTTATTATTTTGAAGTAGCAAAGGTATTTTTCTAGATTTCCTTTTAGAAGTTTAAAATTTTAATTTTGCCCTTGATAGTCATAATAAATTTGGATTTCTTTTTAATATATAGCATGAGGTAGGTATCTTTTACTTTTCCCCTTGTAAATAAATGACTAAATACCCTTTAGCTGCTGTGCATGCGACATGTCATATACCAATTTTCACATGTGTGTGGGTCTATCTTAAGTTCTCTATTTTGTCCTTTGGCCAGTCAGACACACTACCACACTCTTTCACTTGCTTTAACTTGACTGTGAATCTTGGAATCCTGAAGAGAATTCTCACTTCCCCAATCTCAATCATCTTACTCTTCTCCTCACCTTTTTCTGGAATGTTCTTGGCTTTTGCTCTGTTAGGGAGACTCCATGAGTTGACTAAACATATCCATTCAAAATCACTATTTTTCCTTGAATGCTATCATTTATCGATCACCTACTGTATTTTTGGTGCTTTTCTAGGCAATTGGAACTCATCCATAAAGAGAACAGACAAACATCTCTTCCCTCCCAAGGCTTACATTCTTTTGAATTGATTATAGAGAATTAGAAACCTGAAATATTTATCTTCTCAGAATTTCTTGCATGACATGGAATGGCATTTGTCAGAGTCCTAGATGAAATGTAGCACTGAAGTGTTTTTTGTTTGTTGGTTAGTTTTGTTTTTTCCTTCTGTTTCACTTGGCCTTTCTCCCTTCTTCTTCTATATAATGCAAGCACTATGTCTGAGTTATAGCAGCCATTCTTAAAATTGATGACAAAAGCCACACAGTAAGGGTAATGGACCAGGAAGGTAGGAGGAACTAATTCCTTAATGACCTTCCTTAGCAGGTGTACCCAGCTTAGACAGCCTGCTCTGGTTTTGCTTGCTTTAAGCTATGATGTGTCTGTTTTTCTCTTACACAGAGCCAAATCTATTCCTATCTGATTCTTCAAAATAAATTGAGAACAAAGTTTTCTAAACATAAGAGAATATCTATATTGGGATAGAAATCATATTCATTTTCTAGATTAATTTATAGGAAATGGACATGTTTACTCTTTCATTTTCATTCGTAAACATGGCTTATTTTCCTCTTTATTTAGATCCCCTTTAGTGTCCATCAGTACAATTTTATGCTATTTATTTAATCACTGCACTGTTTTTTTAGATTTATTAGATTTATTATTAACTTATAGGTTTGTGTAATTTTGATTAGGATTAGTAAAATAACATTTTCTGATTTGGTAATGCTGTTATGTAGGAATGCCATTGATTTTTTTAAACTGATCAGTGTCCCGAATACTTATTTCTCATTGTCTAGCTTGTTTATAGATTCTCTAATTATTTCTATACAAACAGCCACATTATCACTGTACAATGATATTTTAAAATGTCTTCTCTGCACTTTGTATACCCATATTCTTTGTCCATTCTTACAGAGTTGACTAGATAGATCTTTCAGCGTAATGTTGAAAAGAAAGAGGTGATAGAGAAGTCTGATTTAATGACAATGCTTGTAATGTTTTACCATTTGAATGATGTTTTATGGAATTTTAGTGGAAACCCATCATTAAATTAATAAAAATACATTGAATTCCTAGTTTGCTTTTATATGTATATTTAAATGTATGTATATGTGAATGGGTGTTGCATTTAAATAAATGCTTTACTACATATTTTGAGATAATAAAACATTTTTTCCTACTTACTACTTCAACCTGTTAGTTCACGGTAAAAGAGTCTCTAATGTTGGGGGCATCTGGGTGGCTCAGTCGGTTAAGCATCTGCCTTTGGCTCAGATCATGATCCCAGGGTCCTGGGATCAAGCCCCACAGGCAGGGAGCCTGCTTCTCCCTCTCCCTATGCTGTTCCCCCTGCTGTTCTCCCCCTCCGCCTCTGTCAAATAAATAAAATATTTTTTAAAAAAGAGTCTCTGATATTAATTTATCCTTACATTTCCAATACAGATCATATTTGACTATGTTGTACTTATATTTTGTTGTAATCAGTTGTTAATGTAGTACTTAGAATTTTTGCCTGTATGTTCATGCAAACATTCTCATGTTTATACTGCCCATTAATAAACTTTTGCTGTAAAGATAAACTAGCCTTATAAAAACATTCTCTGGGTATGTTTCTAAAACAAAAAGATTATTGGTCTTCTGAAGATTTGGTAAAATCTGTGAAAACATTTCCAAATTTTTTTCTCTTATCTAAGTTTTCAGATTTATTGACAATTTTTTTTCTCTTACCTAAGTTTTCAGATTTATTGGCAAAGTTCTGAGTATCCTTTTATGTTTTTTATTTATCTTTCTTTAATTATGCCCCATTTCCATTATTAAAATTATTTTTTTTAAAGATTATATTTATTTATTTGTCAGAGAAAGAGAGAACAAGCACAAGTAGGGAGAGTGGCAGGCAGAGGGAGAAGCAGGCTCCCCGCTGAGCAAGGAGCCCAATGGGGGACTCAATCCCAGGACCCTGGGATCATGACCTGAGCCGAAGGCAGATGCTTAACCCACTGAACCACCCATGTGTCCCTATTGAAATTCTTATTAACACCCTCTTCTCTTGATCATTCTTGCTAGAGGTTTGTCCATTTTATTAGCTTTAAAAAAATTTGGTTTTGTAATCTTTTAAAATGTCTTTATTTTCTATTTTACATTTTTTGCTTCTACCTTACTTTTTTTTATTTTACTTTCATTGTTTTTATTTTCAATATCTTTTTTTTTCTTTGCTTTGCTCTTAAATGCCTAATCATTCTTATTTTCTTACATCCAATTTCATTTCTCTCTAATCCCAGTTTAGATATATTTCAGATTTGGGTAGGTAGTGCTTAAAGTCATTTGATTCTAAATATTTAGTTATTTCCATGTTTTCATGTGATTCATGAGTTATTATAATCATGCTTCATAGTTGAACCCCTATGGGATATATTAGCCGGCAGTAGGTGTGTTTGTCAGGTTATGTGTCCTGTATGCTATTTTTTCATTGGTTTTTGTCAGGTTCATTTAAAAGATATTTATGCATTTCAAATTAATAGACATTTACTTTTCAGCCTAAGCTCTAATGTATCTTAGAGCAGGTTTGTAGGTGGTATTCAAATCTCTCATCATCTTACTAAGAGGGCTCTGGAATCTAAGTTTCTGCAGGAGGTCTTGGTTTCTTTGAGTCCCTTAAAGCTTCTTCTCCACTTCCTTGTAATACTAAGTACAAGTTTTCTAGTCTGTAGGAAAAAAAAGCATTTCAAGACCCTGAGCTCTCAATGTCTTTAAATGGTGATAGTAGGAGTTACATTTTATTACATAGTAGGAGTTACATTTTATTACCACTTCTGAGTGTTTGTAACGGGAGGGAAGTTCAATTCCCCATTTTGTTGTCTCAAGATAATCTTTTTGTGATAGCTGCTCAATACCGAAAGGAGGAAATCTTTTTAGGCCTTCATGATCCGGCCTCAGCCTACTGCTCTGGCCTTGTTTTGGACTATTCTCTTTGGCCTTCTTTCTGTTTCTTGAACACCAAATTAGCTTAATCCCACCCCATCATTTGCACCCATGTTTCCTTATGCCTGAGATGGACTTCCTCCCATTTTCTCTATGCTGATTTTTTTTTTTTGTCATGAAGATCCAACAATGTCACACCGTCTTGTATTAGAGCCAGTTACAAATTTGTGAAGCCAGTGCAAAAATGGAAATTTGGTGTCCTTTGTTCAAAAGGCAAGAAAAGATGTAATCGAAGGTTCTAAAATATAAAACTTTCCCCTTTCTTCTGCAGTCTCTCTCTTAATTTGATTTTTTAAAAGTCTATCTAATATTCTAAGTTAAAATTTAAAATTTAAATTATTACCATACATTTTAACATTTATCTTTATATTGTGCAATGCCCGTTTTGAATGCAAATATAGGAGTATTTAATTTAGATGTAGAATCACCAAAATTATGTAATCCATATTTTGTAGCTCCTACATGAGTATGTGTTTTGTTCTTACTACCACTGTGGAACACTGCACAAGACTAACTGAACAGTTTCTATGTGACTTCTAGATATGTGCACATTCTACAACAGTACCTTGGCTTACTGATGGGTAAGGAGAGATTGAAAAGAGATCCTTTCCTTTATTTCTCTGTCATCTTTGTCAGAGCTGGTGGTTGGCTAGTACCGGAAAGTCAGAAAAGCTGTGGAAGGATTCTGAGACTATTTGTATTTAATAGAACATCATTATGTTCTTCCTACTGTGACACAGAGCCCCCTTTTTACTTAATCCTAGATGTGGTATGCTTGCCTTGTGGAGTGGGCCCTTGAACAACACAGGTTTGAACTGTGTGGGTCCACTTATATGTGGTTTTTATCCAATAAATGTGCATACAGTACTGTAAATGTATTTTCTCTTCTTTGTGATATTTTTAATGTTTTCTTTTCTCTACTTACTTTATTGTAGGGATACAGTATATAAGGCATACAATATATGAAATATGTGTTAGTCAACTGTGTATGTTATCAGTAAGGCATCCAGTCAATGGTATTAGTAATTGAGCTTCTGGGGAGTCAAAAGTCAGACATGGATTTTTCAACTGCTTGCGGTTTGGTGCCCTAACCCCTGTGTTGTTCAAGGGCCAACTGCACTTGCTTTGAGCCTTGCCGGACTCCCATGGACGGCAGGTCCACCAGAATTATTTGCTAATGAGCCATTATGAGAATTACATGTGATTGAGGCTGCATGGAGGGACGCACTCGCTTTAGGCACATCTCTGATTATCTGCATGCTCCATGGTCCAATTGGACTTCACTTATGAAACCCACGTTCGAAGACACAATTAAGAAATTAGGTACAGTGATGGGAAAGCATGAAACCAAGTGCAGTGGGCTTCTGAGTTTGGGCCCCTGTGTGACTACTAAAGAGAGTCTGAGAGAGGCTTTCTTTAAATATGTAACCTGAATTAAATGCTCTTATAGCATGTTGTGTGAAAGCATTCTCTTTTATTTTCTTTAATGTTTTCTCATTATTTGAATTTTTTTTTCTTTCATTTTCTGTTTTCTGCTTCCTCCCTGCTCCTCATCTCTCTACAGTGGTGACTCCAGAAGAGCAGGGACTTTGTCTCGCTTTTTTACTCTTATATCCACAATGTTTAGAGCATAAGGCATGCAGTTAACATTTTTTTTTAAAGATTTTATTTATTTATTTGAGAGAGGGAGAATGAGAGACAGAGAGCACGAGAGGGAAGAGGGTCAGAGGGAGAAGCAGACCCCCCCCGCTGAGCAGGGAGCCCGATGCGGGACTCGATCCCGGGACTCCAGGATCACGACCTGAGCCGAAGGCAGTCGCTTAACCAACTGAGCCACCCAGGCGCCCAACATTTTTTTTTTTTTTTTTTAATGTATAGTTCAGGAGTACTTAGGTAGCTCAGTTGGTTAAGTCTCCAATTCTTGATCTCAGCTCGGGTCTTGATCTCAGGGTCATGAGTTTAAGTCCCACATTGGGCTCCAGGCTGGGCGTGGAGCCTACTTAAAAAAAGAATGAATAGTTTATTTAATGAATAAGAGAAAGGTGAACGTGTTTGTTTAAAATAAAATACTCTGTATTGTCCCTCACAAAGTTTTTTATACATATAATCTCTTGGGGCATTTTGATAAAACCAGGATTTTTAAGAATGAATAATAGTATAGAAGGTAGATTAATTTCAAAACTAAATATAAAATTTGAAGCTGCATGAAAACCATGGTACTGCTACCCTTACTTAAACATTATATTTTGGTTTGGATTTGTTGTTGCCACTGTTGAGATAAAACGTCACCAAATGACTCACAATGGTCTTGAAAAACAGGCAATTTCAAATGATAACCAAGAAAATGGACAAACCTTCTCAGAATACAGTTTAAATTTGGTGTTTTTAATTTGGTTGTCTTCCCTGATTAGACATGGGTGACCGTAACTTGGGCCAAACTGGCCATTTCCATTGTCCCCTTTTTACCTCATACGTAATACTGTGTCACATAAAGGGTACAGGTAGTCACCGAGTTTGTAACCTAGAGACGTGCCACAATCAGCTGGGAATGTTAGGTCATAAACATAGCTGTCAATTCAAGGAACCAGCTTAAAAATGGAGCTGAAGCGTGTTTGGGTTGATGAAATTGAAAAGTTGAAAGTGAAACTGGTGAAGAAGACAAAGGAAAGAAGAGGTTAGAGGAATTGTGTAGATCAAGAAACGATAGCTGGTAGACATTTTTTTATGTAGTCCCAGGATGAGCTTAAATGATTTGGATGGGTTTACCTGCAGGCATTAGAAAGGAGAAATGTGGTGAGCTGTGTGAGTTCATTGAGATCAAGGGGGAGGTTGTAGAAAATGTCAAAGATACTGCTTCCCTTGTACGTAGGGAAAAAATATCCCCTGGGAAATAAATTAATTGTGATCGGAACTTGCCATAGCTCTTCCTCAATGGCTACTGGACACAAACCAAACATCCTATGCTTATCTGCCTAATTTATAACAATTGGACATTCTTTTTAGGCTTCCATGCTTAGGATTGATTCCTGTCTGAATTTTTTAGGGATAACCCAAATGACATCATTGATATTGAAGTGACTATTTGTCAATCATACCAATTCTCAAAAGCTTTCTTCTAAGTGACAATGAATGCATATGAAAAGAATTGTGTTTTTCCTTGTGTTTTTTTCTGATTAAGTTACATATTCAAAAGGATATTATTTATTATGTTAAGCACTGTAAAAGTGTTCTGCCATGCACTTCAGTAAATATTTTCATGTTGATACTTTCAACTTAACAGAAATTTTTAGGAGAATATGATAAGGATAGATCTGTTTAGATGTACACATTTTTTACAATATAATAATTTAATACATTGTGACTCATAGTGGACTTACTATGGATATGGCCTTGGCTGAAATATTTTTAAGTCACGAATAGAAGTGTTTGTTCAGAGTGAAAGGTGTGTACTCATTATGGCGTGTCTCAGCAGCCCAAGGAAGGGAAGGTAATGCAGATCATGCCCCATGATTTCTACTTCCTTCTCCATTAATACCCACGCTTTCTTTTCACCGCCTTCCATTTCCCATATTTTCATGGTTTGTTTCTGTTTTCTATCCTAATAAACTTAGATCTCCTTCCTTATTAAAAAAAATCCTTCATTTCATACACACTTGCTTACTGCCCTCTGTGTTCTTATTTTGTAATCTTGCTGAGTGTCCACCACTATTTTGAATTCTACCCACAAAGTCACCATCACATCCATATCTACAAGTCCTTTGGACATTTCTAGCCTTGATTTGTCTTATCTTCTCTAACATTTGATTCTTGATTAGTCTTTCTACTGAAACACTTTCCTTTGCTGATCTTAAGGTTGTTACATTCTCTACTTTTCTGCCAACTTGTATTGACAACTGTCTCTTTAATTATATATATAATATATATTTTTATAATTATATATATATAATTAAGTAAAATTATATAATTAAGTAAATATATATATTTATTCTTCCTACCTACTCCATGGGGACTATTTCCTACCAACCTCATGGGGACTATTTCCAATTTAAATCCTAAACTCCTTTCTTTTTCTTTTCTATCCTCTCCTGGCTTCTCACCTACTCCTATGACTCTCCTTTCATTGTATATCTAACTTCCATATTTTTACCCATGGCCACCATCACTCTCCAGATTTCTAGTTTCTTTGTTTCCAAAGCTGCAGGTTTTCTTTGACATTGCCTTTTACCTTCACCCAGTTTTTTTCTATATGACTCTAGTAAGGCTTCTGTCACCTCCCATCAGATTATCAGTCTCTCATTCATGTCCCTTGTGATTTTTTTTAATGCTTTAATCCATTCTACGTACCACAACCTGATTATTTCTCCTAAAAGTACTTATGTCAGTTTACTCCTCAGAAATGTTGAGTATCTCCATATATCTTAAAATAATGAAATCCTTAACCTTGCATTCAAAGCTCTTTGTAGTCTGACCCACATCTATCTTTATTACTTAAGTACTTACCCTCACTAATATCTTTTTCCTAACTTTCCAGAACACTTTCTGTACTTTACAACTCTTGACCTACTATGTCAATATGTGCAGTGGATTAAATACCTCATCGTAATGAATTCTTATTCTACAGGTTGTTCCTTACAAAGAGTAAGTCCATGAGGTGCAAAATAGCCATCTGTTGAACTTTTGATAACATTAACCTTTCCTCTATTAACTGTCAGGTTGTTGAACCAAACATTTAAGGCCCTCCTGTACCTCTGTCACTTTTATAGTCCTGAATTTATTTAAGGTTTACTGAAATAAGAAATAATATACTTGTGTACAATTCTTGGGCTGTCATTTTGTAAACTGACATTTATATACAAAGTAAAAATTTTAGGGATCACTAAACTTCGTCTGAGAAATCCATTTTCTCTGCTGGAATGTAGAAGAAACTACAAAGTCCTCTAGTGCCCAAAGCCAATAGAACCAAAATTATTCACAGCGATTAAAAGAACAAAAATTCCTCAGGAAACACAAGAAGGGGTTCTTTTTTTTTTTTTTAAAGATTTTATTTATTTGACAGAGAAAGACACAGCAAAAGAGGGAACACAAGCAAGGGGAGTGTGAGAGGGAGAAGCAGGCTTCCCGCCGGGCAGGGAGTCCGACATGGGGCTCGATCCCAGGACCCTGGGACCATGACCTGAGCCCAAGGCAGATGCTTAATGACTGAGCCACCCAGGCGCCCAAGAAGGGGTTCTTTTGTAGTCTGCCCACAGAAGCCAGCTACTCAGAAGAAATATTTAGAAGTCTAAAGCCAATATCTCTATTATAAACAATTACTATCCAATTAGCGTATTGATGTAATTGTGTGTTTATGTATTGAGCTTTTTTTTTGTTTGGTTTGTTTTTGTTTTTGTTTTTTTTAGAAGGGTTGTTTGAAACCCTTCTAGTCCAATTACAGTATGGTAATAAAGGGAAGTAGTAGAATGTTAAGACTTTATTTACAAAATTCAGTTTGGAATGGCAGATCCTCCGTTCTTAGATAATGACTCTAAAACTAAATGTGTATGGGCTAAGAAAACGGTATACTCATCTCAAAGCAGCAGTAGTTGTTTGCAAGGAAATACAAAGAGCATGTACCTTGAATGCCAGTAAGACATTTAGGAGGCAGATGAAAGTATTGTTCTGAATTTCACTCAATGCACCAATTAAATAAGGGAAGGAGAAAACTTGGCAATTTAAAAAAATATATACTGAGAATATCAGTATCATAACTCAACATGTTTTATAAATGTTAGAGACCTAATGAATTTGATTAAAGCAGTTTAATTAAGGTATAGTCTGCTGTGTTGCAACCCCCCTCCAGACAAAATAGCTTGGTGAACAGGTAGTATGTCCCCAGTGAACTGTGAATATCAAAGTCGGAGAAAATTCTTCATTTTAATGAGCTGCATTTTCTGAGCCCAGACCTCTCCCCTGACAGGGTGGCTGCAGGAGGCAAAAATGAAAGTAGTTGTTTTCCTTTGAGACATTTGACTGCTAAATGCTGTGAATGCCAGAAATTAAAATAGCGGTGCTGAGATTCTTTAGGTCTGCTCTGCCTTGCACTTGCCCTTGGGCTGGGAAACTATTGTGAAAGGAAAAGCCCAACAGTTAAAAGCATTATTTTCATATTTAGAAAACTACTACTCCTCTTCTGAATATGAAGCCATTCCAAATATCATAAGCCATTCCTTTCATAAAAGTTACATTCTCCATTTCACAAAAACCCTGTATAAATACAAATATTTAAACCAAGTGCAGTGTCCTTGCATTAATTACTGGTTGGATTTGTCATGCGAATACATTTTACAACCTGAGGACAAAAAGTGGTGCTTATTTCACAGTTTAGAAAATTCACATTACATGAAGAATTGGTATTTGCTGATTAGATGCTGTTAAATGTAGTCGAAAGAGGATGCATTCAATATCACTTGATATTTTTCACTTTTTAAAAAAGGAAGTTAGTATGTGGTAAACAAATTTAGCATAGCCATGATGGCAGTTATTTTAAAAATATTATTCATCGTATTAAAGAATATGGAAACCAGATATTCAGTCGTATGATAACTGCTAATACTCAGCTCTCAACAGTCATCTAGATGCAAATAACAGTACAAAACACCACCAAGAAATTGTAGGTTGGCAAGGGAAGGAAACCTTACATAATTACACTTGATTTCAATAAACATGTCATGAAAGTTGGAAGGAAAACTGAACATGATTTCAAAGAAGTGCATTCCAAAAGAAATAAGCATAATTACCTCAGTTAGTTAAAGCCTCATCTACTGCTTCTGGAATTGCTCCAAGATACACGTAACTGTCCAGACCCAGGATGGCAGAAAATGCACACACACAATGATTTATAGCTTCTAACATTAAAAAGTACTGAAGTTGATTACAGTTTATTTTTCAGAATCCTTGACTTGAACTGATTTTCAGTACAGAAGATTGTCTTGCTTGGGAAATCTAGGTGATGTTAATTGTATTCTACTTTAGCATAAAATTTCCTTAACGTTCTCTATATAGATCTATATCGTTATATTTATCAGATATATACATATCTATATATACTTACTACTGTGCAAAATTAATGAATTTGTACTAAGCATGTAAAATCCTACTTGAGGAATATCCATGTGCTTTTCCCTTCTATAATTTTACATCCTGATAATATGGCCTTCTGTCCCTTTGTCTTGTTTCCTAAAAGCAATTGGCTGGACCGGTAATTTTAGATTAATAGGCTACCTTCTAATCTAGGCGAGGAGAGTTCACAGTCACAAATAGTGTTTCACGTTGTTCGAAGAGTACTGCCACTTTAAGAAGTCATTATCAACCCTCTGCTATTAACAATGTATCCAAGTCACTCAGGAATCACCAACATTTGATTAGATATTAACAGGATGCCCATGAAGGTAAAAGTAAGCCACAGTCTTACCACAAAAGGTCCAGTATAACCCTGTTTTGAAAAACTCATTCATGTTGAAGGTATTTGAATTTATTCAGCCATATCTACTTTGATTGCACATGACCAGGGTTAATTTGCTCGTTAAGGGTTAGACTAGCAATGTCCTGTCTATGCTCAGAATATCTATGGCTTTTCAGATGGTGTTCAGTCTAGAGGTGTTTTTCTGAAAGACTGATCTTAAGTGTGAAATCCTACTTTGATGGTAATGACAGTGCTTAAAAACCCACACTCTTTTGCAGAAACATTTATAATCAAGACATGTATGTCTTTTCCTGATACATGTTACATATTGTATGATAAATTTAGTAAAATGAGTCATTTTATTGTTCATTAGTACTTTCAAGGAAGGAAAGCCCAGCATTAGCAGCTCCTGAGAAGCACACAGGATTAAATGAATTGCTACAATAAATAACATTAGGGCACTCAGCTGTAGTAACTCAAGGTTTTTTGTTGTTGTTATTGTTGTTGTTGTTGTTTTTTCCCCAGGGTAGGGTAGTATATGGTGCTTACAGGGATTTGTACTGCAAGTATATAAAACTGTACCTTCTCTTTATTTTCTTTTTCTTTGTAATTTCAGAAGATGTATCAAAACATACAGGAGTTTTTAAACAATAATAATATGGTATATTTTGTATATTGCTTCACCAAAATAGATGTTCAACACATATGTTTAAATAAATCCATTATTGCTTTGGTTAATGGATATATTTGTTAGTATTTCTCAGACATTCAAAACAAGTTTCTAAAATTAAAGATTTTATTCCTGCACCAACACATTCCAAAATATTTATTACATTTAGCTTTTTAATATCGAGTCCAAAATAAAAAATTTTCAGTTTCTCATTTCACCATGATTTCTTTAAGAAATTCTTATGCCTTATAACTCATTCTTATTACCTTGGTTAAGTCTGTTTGTACTTCCTTTCCAAACAATTATTTTACGTATTTGCCAATTTTTGTGATTGTCTCCTTTCATTTTCTATCTTTACTTCTCTGCATGATTTTTCCTTATAGCAAATATTTACTAGAGTCCCACCGTTAAAAAAAAAAAAATACAAACAAACAACAACAAAAAAAAACCCACAACTGAACAGATGGTAGTTCCTTAAGGAATCAAAACAAGGTATTATCTGATGATCTTGCAAGCTATTACCCCCATTATTTTTCTGTGGCTTGATTACATTTTGATACAGATTATAGTTGCACAAATACACACTGATTCAAACAACAAATGATAGTTGTATTAATGTTAGAAATCAAAATTCAAATTAAAAAGTGCTTTCCTTTTAAGAGCATGATCTTTGCATCAAAACTGCCCACTAGACAGGCCACATTTGAAAATCTGTATATCTTCTCTAGAAAAATATAATAAGAAGAATGAAAATAAAATACAAAAAAACAAACGAATAAAATACACACACACATACCCTTTTGGGCCTCATTATGGAAACTATTTCTGATATCTGAGGAAACTCTGCAATAACATATTTTATATATAATAGCAGTATAAAAATATCTATAATGTGGTATACCTTTGATGATTAAAAGTAACCAGATTCCCAGCCCAGTTATTTATTGTATGACACCAGTCAAGTTGATACTATTTACTATTGTCAATTTCTTCATCTGTAAAATGAGAATAAGAAAGGGACCTTTTTCATAGAGCCATTATATGGATTAAATAAAGTAGGGCATATAAAGTGCTCAACATGTTGCCTGGCTTGTAGTTAATATTTAATTAATATGAGCTATATTACATTTATTGAATAATATGCAGTTGACTTCTTATGTATTTAACTTTTTAATATATATCTCGTGGAAAATAGTTGAAATAGTTCCCAAAACTATATAATTATATATTGTATTTAGCCCTTGTACATATGAAATAAAACTATATAGTAGAGCTATTTATTATTTAGAAGTAGGAATTTGAATCATCTCCTTGAAAATTGGTCAGAAGGTCAGTAGAAAGTAGATTTACCCTACTACTCTTTTTTCTCATCTGTCCCTCAAACACACACACACACAGACACACAAAGACACACACACCTGAGAACCGTATATATAATTTAGCAATTTATAATCATCACTTAGGGCAGAGAGCAGAGTTGTGGGGATCTTCAGTCACATCAAGGATCTAGAAAAATGGATGTGAACAAACAACAAGGGTCTCGTCGTGCATTCTCTCTTCGTGCATGTTGTTGAGGAGCTTAATCTTGTTAACTAGTTTCTCTGTTTTCAAGTTTCTAATTAGGAAATGAGGAATAATATTAACCTTATAGAAGTGCTATGTGTGTTTTCTATGAACCTTATAGAAGTGCTGTATTACAAGATATTTTCTTGACACTTGAGTCTACTCTATGTGAATCTGTGCCTCAAGAATTAAAGAAAACAAAAGTGAAAATCTACAATATAGATATACAAACTAACCTTTACATGAATATTGCTCTCTTTTCGTAACTTAAGAATAACTGGAATGTGGTGACAGGGATCCAGTATATATCCGATGGGCTGAGAACTTGACCCGAAATGCAAGATAGTGTAGCAAATCGAGTCAGGGGACCAAGAGGTGCAGAAGTGTGATTTGGGATAATGTGAAAGAGGGAGGGACAACCAGAACAATGGCAGAAGAAATAGAAATGTGGAATTTGGGCATAGCAGACCCAGTATTTTTTTCCTTTCCATAGTTCTAATTTGTCAGTCAAAATTTTGGAGGAATTTATTTTTTAAAAATGGGGGGAAATCAATATATTAAAAAGAAAAAAGAGAAGAAGAAATGGGAAAGGAAGGAAAGTTGGTTTGTCTATTTGGTTTTCATTTTAAGGTTGTATAGAGGCAGGAGGAATGTCTAAAATTATTTTGAAAGAAGGATCTTATATCATGGGTGAAATGAATGAGGAAGAAATTAAACTAGATGATCTATAGATGGGCATTCTGCTTTCACATGCTATTACTCTAAGAATGTATCATGATGATGTTGAAACTTAAAAAAGTGAGTGCGTGTGTGTGTGTGTGTGTGTGTGTGTGTGTGTCCCTTCTTTGGAAAGGTTGAACACAGCTGTTCAACAAGACAGTCTGTGGAAGGGACCCTGATCATTAATTCAATTAATCTACAAGGATATGTAGGTTCAAATTCCATAAAAAAAAAAGTAGCTTCAAAGAATTGGAACATAGAATTGACTTTAGAAGCAACATCAAGAGAAAAGGAACTAGAAGTGTAAAGAGAACTGTGCCATTCTATCTAGCAAGTCAAGGATAAACATTATTTTTTTCCCTCAGCATAGCAATGAATGGGGGAAAATTTAGTGATCGTGTTTGTAATTTTTCTTTTTCTATTTTAACACTTCTGGTTAAAAGCAGAAAGTGAGTTTAGGATTTTAAATAGTGTAACATAAAATTAAAATAAAAATGGCTAAGTCAGAATGACGTTAGCCACTTAGAGTCAAAAGAAGGAATTTGGCTGGCGTAGGAATCTTCCATGCTATATATGTAATTCTACAAACGATTTAAATAAAACAGCACATGCGGTAAAGAACATTATTTTAGTTATGGAGAACAAGAGCACAGCAGGGCTTCCTGTGAAAAAGAACCCCAGGTAACCTTTGTGAGGAAGAGGGCCACACCTGTGCAGAACGGTAAAGCACGCAGAACAAAAGTGAGGAAGGCACAGCTGGGATGGATTCAAGGGTTCAAAATAAAAGAGGGAAGGGAAGCAAGAAAGCCGTGACATCTGCCACAGGGAAAGCAGGAAGGTCTCCTGGGGATGGAGGGGAGCACCGACAGGAGCTTCAGAGAGTGGGGGTGGATAAAGACAACAGATGTCAACGGATGGCAATGGACCAAAGGAGGAGGAAACCACCATGAAGCTTGGGATGAACGGGATTTCAGTAGGAAAACAGCAGGGGCAGAAACCCTTGAAGGAAAAAAGAAAGGAAAAAAAATGAGAAATCAGAAAACACTTCCTTCAGAAGTAGTTTAATCTGAAAACTATGGACGATGAAAGGAAGGTGGAGGGGAGAACATCGAGAAATGGGCGGAGGAGATGATTAAGGAGAATGAAAATAGCAGGACCAGTGTGGCCGGAACCAAAGTATGAGGCGGAAGAAAAAATACAAGAAAAAGGAAGCAACACAGATCTTGAGATTAGGGGGAGAGTTAGAACCTAAGGAATCAAAGGGGGAAAAGATGGGTTTAAAACAACGCTCAGAAGGATAAAGGAAGATGGGAAGGCTGAACTTAAGGTAGTGACATAAGGCCAGTGTCATGAAAAGGAGGGTATGTGGCCTGAAGAAGGACTCCAATCAAAGGACGAAGAAGTAAAAAACAACCAAAAACAGTCTCTTAAGAAGTACCCCGTGTGAAGGATTTTTTTTTTTTTTAAGAAAAGGAAGTTCTGACTGCTGGTAGCTAAAAAGACGTTTGAGATGTGCCTGAGGGTTGTTGTTTAAATGGAATATGTGCAGATGAAAGTTGTCTTGCAAGCACTTGGAAGAAGAAGGGTTGACAACGATGTGTTTAAAGAATTAGAGAGTACACACCACTACAGGCCAGTGAACACAGAGTTTAAGATGTTTTATTTTATGTATTTCTAGGAATCTTCCATCAAAGGCTGGTAGGGTGCCATAAAGACAGATACCCCTAACTGGGACACACAGAAAAATCGCAGAACTTGCCTCAGGGAAGAAATGGCTGGATGGTTTTCACATATGGAACCAGAATCATGTTTTAGGTTGAGGCAGAGAAGCAGTGTGCTGGATAAGGAATTTGGGGAGCCATTATTCCTTCCTGACTGCACTTCATCAGCATTTGAGAAAAGGAAGATATTGCTGTTAAAGGTGATGGTATACATTGCTTATTGCCTTTCACTTTAGAGCCCTTACATGTTGTCACATCTGTGAAAACGTGAAAATCAGAGGAGGAAAAGGGAGTAAGCGAAATCATTAGGATGCACATTCCGTAGCAAAGTCCTTCTTTATGCTCGGGGGACTCTACTTCCTCAGTGTGACATAATGAAAATACTTAGGCTGCTGAAAGACAAAGCCGGGAATAACTGCTGCCCAGATGTCTGACCTTGGACGAGTTATTCCATCGCTCCAAGTCCCTTCCTCTGTAAAGTGGGTGTGAAAACGCACATCACTGCCAGCTCTTTGTGAAGATTTGGAGATCATATATACGGTATAAATCCCCTCTTACACAAGCGGTTTTCTATAAATATTATACCATGCTCAAAATCTGTAGTTTATTATGTATGTTTAAAAATATATTGAGTGCTACAATGTCCCAGCCATCTCCTGTGTGTGTATGTGTGTATGTGTGTGTGTGTGTGTGTGTGTGTGTGCGTGTTAAGGGGAAGAGGGAGGGAGGGAGGAGTTTACAAATGCACACAGATAATTGTCATTGTTATTATATTGAGATTGGAAGCCCCATTGCGTATATTTCTATCTTGAACCTTTTTATTTCTTCAGGAAAATCCAACCATTATATTGGGATGAATAATCTGAAAATGCTGTTATTTGGTGGAATTAAATTACAATGACTTTATAAAGTTGCTAATCCAATGCCAGAAAGGATTCAAATGTGGACTGAATGCTTTTCTGGAAATAAAAGAGATCATTGACACATAAAAATAGCAAACCAAAACCTTAACTTCTACACTTACTAAATAGTTTTAGTAATGGGGCCAAACATTCCACTCACAGGCTTGGTTCTGTAGAACCTCATACATTGTTTAAGTGAACTCATTCTCATTGATTCTGAATTCCTTCAAATGTCATGTAATTTAACTAGCTAAAATTTACTTACCTGAATGAAAAATCCATGTGTTCATTTTTTCTCAGTATCACAGAAATAATAGACCAGGATATATGCTCTGTTCGTGCAAAATAGTATCTGCTTCTGCTGTTTTAACTCCAATACATAATAGCACATTGTTTTATTCCCTAACACAGAGTAAATGGTCAATAAATTGAATGAGTTACTAATACAGAGAAGCATGCCCTAATCTCCACTATAAAGAATAAATAGAAATCAGCACTGCTTTTAGCACTCCTTGCATTGCAGAACTTACGTAGGGTTTGGGACATCCTGTGTGGATGCATTCCTTTGTTCTCTGATTTAACTCAGATAAAATCCAAAAACAATAAGGCAAGTCTCAAAGCTGTAAATCTCCAATATTATATACATAAGCATCAGGGAAGACTCATTAAAAATGCAGAATTCTCAAATGATCTAGTAAGTTCTGAGGCAAAGCCCAGGAATCCACATTTATAAAAGGGTTTCAGGGAATAGAAATGATTTCTTACCCTGCTACATACATGACACTGAGATTGTCAAAACAGTTATAAAGATTCATAGATATAAAGAGGACAGGATAACAAATTTCCTTTGTCCTCTCTTCTATCTAAACAAATAAGATCTAAGCACATATCCCTTTCTTTTTCATAAATTAATAACTTTTTTTTGTCTGGAAAACAGTGTTTTTTTCTTGTTTTTTACCTCTTTTTCTGGCTGGAGTGGTTTTTTGTTGTCAATTTACTGATTTACTTGTGCATCTCCTCAGATGTATTCTTCATCACAGGTCAGAGAACCTACAGAGAATATGCAGTGCCTGCATATGGAACTTGATTTAGTAACTCATAGTCTCCTATCTTGAACTAAAGGGTTTTGTGGTAGTTGTGATAATATTTAATAACTCATGAAATCATCTTTCCAGCCCATGTCTCTCCTCATGGAGTAAATGAATACACACAACAGGCATTATTCCTTGCCTTGAGTGAGAAGCTATGAGATGCTTCGGAAGTATCATTCTCAGTTATATAAAGTTAAAATACAGGGATATTTTGCAATATTTCACTATTCGTTTATCCAGAATAGCTATCCCTAATGAGGAAAGCCTTTGGGCAGTAAACACAAATAGAGTTGGACACTTCTCATAGCTTTGGATATGCCATATGCCACGCCGTCCATTCCTTTCAACCACACCGCCCTGCCCCCGAATTACAAGGCAAGTGACTTGCTTCGGTTGAGCTCTGTTGTAGAGGGGTGCTGTGTCTGAGGATTAGCTCTCTCCTCTTGACATGATGAAAAATCAGGAGGATGGATAGAAGGAAGAATGAAGGACAGCTAACAGCCCAGCAGCAAATAAAAGGATGAAAAACAAAAGAACGCAGGGCATGGATATTATAAAGCAAGGGGCTCTATGATGCTTTGCAGGGGAGGGTGACAGCCCATTCTGTCCTGAATGTGTTCTTACACTAAGTTAGGGTAGAAATTTTGCTACTAAATGAAAGCTCCAAAGTATCAAAAAAATGACATTATTATCAGTAAGCTTTTTAAGAAAACAAGAACATAAGCTTGACATTAAGAATATTTTTTGAAGATTGTTAAAATCAGGATATTTTATCATTAATTCAGTGTAGTCACTTTTCCCTATATTTAAAACATAAATATTAGAAGTGGCATTTGATATAAGAAGAAGATGGATATTTTATAAATTATGTAAGAGGGCTACCTCATGAAGAGGAAGCAGGAAAGGTTTTGTACAGTCTATTCCCTTTGTCTGCATGGATATAAAGACCAGATTAGAAAAATTCTTGATGGACAGAAAAGATATGACTGATTTGAGCTCTATAATTCAGCACTACCATTGCATAATACTAACTAGAGACTGTGTGGAAAAGGATTGTCTGCACCAGAGAGTCAGTTCTCAATTCAGCACTAATGGTAATGCATAATCTCTAAATTAATTATTTTGTATTTCATGGGCCACTAAGCAAAGTACCAAATTCTGAATTCTAAAATATTCATTTTAACAATTTTACTTTCTTGAGACAAATCACAATCACTGTCTTCTCTTCATTTTTGAAATAAGAATGAGACTGTTCAAGTCATGTTTATAATATGGGTTATGAATATAGAATACAAATAAAAGGAAAATAAATATTGACTTTCAATTTAATCTTCAGAAGAATAATGGTTACTGTAAATAGAGTCAGCCTTAGGACAGAATTGTTCAAAGTAAATTGTCATTGTTTTCATTATATACTTTTGGTTGATGCAATGCCCTTCCTTAAATGCCCTGCTATGAGGTGGTAGATACATGTATGTGTAAATACACTCTCTAGGAGGTCTGATAGACACAAAATCTTAAATATTACTTTTTATAGGAGAACTAATGTTGAGTTGGCCTTAGGGATGAAGGCATTCTCTAGCATCCTCCCAGCTCTCCTATAATTATAATAACAGCATGCAACATAATGAAGAAAGAAAAAAAATGCTGAACTTTTAATGTGTGTTTGACACCATTCTATTAGCTTTACAGAATTTGTCCCATTTAATTCCTAATTTCTAAGATTTATTATTTGTAGACAGCCTCACTGAGATGTAAAGACCTGATGTTCCAGTTCTCACAGCAGGATTAGGATTTGAATCTGAATCCATTTGATTATAAAATCGATGTTTTCTCTCTTTCGTGATGATGACAAAAGTGTTAGTACTTTGGTAGATCATGCTATCAAACAGACCCAATCCTGTCCTTCGACTCAAGTGTTAGAACCATCTTTTACTTTCTCCTTCTCATAGTCATTCTAGATACAAATGGCAATACTGTTTTCTGATCTATTTATCATTGTTATGAGCTGAGGTGTGTCTTCTAAAAAATCACATGTTGATATCCTAATTCCCGGTATCTCAGAATGTGATGGTGTTTGAGGATGGATAAAGAAGTTAAAACAAGGTTATTTGGTGGGCCCTAATTCAAGGTAACTGCCATCCTTATTAAGAAGTTCAGGCATAAATTTGGTCCCGAAAGAAGAGTGTATGAAGAAATGGGGAGAAAGCCACCTGCGAGCCAAGGAGAGAGGCCTCAGAAGAAACCAACCCTGGCAACACCTGATCCAAGTCTTGCAACCTCTAGATCTGTGAGACAAATGCCCTTCTGTTGTGCACATTTCCCCGTCTGCAGTAGGGGTCACTCACTGACTAATAGGACCATCACCTCTCAAATCTATATCCCTACCACGTTCACTTGAACTTTGTGTGTGTGTTCTTGTTTTAGTAAACACACAACACTTAGCATGTGCCAGGCACAAATTGAAATACTCTGCCTATCCTGCTCACTGGATTCTTGCCTACATCTCAGGGATGATTATTATTAAGCTACCATCTGGACACAGGTCGTCCACTTCCAGAGTCTCTCCTCAGCTCCAGGCTGTGCTGGTTTCCTGATCTCAGCCATGCCCCCCGACTCTTTACGCCTCTAAAACGTCACTCTTGTCCACGGGGCCCTCATGACTCACCACGTAATCTTCTTAAAATGCTAATTTGCACTAGTCTCCTGCATTAAAGCCCAAGCTGTAACAAAACTGAATCATCAATGATTTTAAAAATATTTTGTCTTTCGCATGACTCTGCCTTTGACTGTCTTGAGCCCCCTTTCGTCGTTACCTATCAAAATTCCGTGGAGACCCAGCTCATTTGTTTCCTCCTCTATGAACTCTCTTTTCCCAGCCAGATGTTTCCTTTCCCTCCGGCGAACTGCTGTAGTTCTTTTTACCACACGTACACATCTGCATTATAATTTTCACATGTGTGTTATGTCAAAGCAAGGTGACAAGCTTTTTTAAGTTATAAGCTGCATGCTATGATTATCGGTGCCCTTCACCACCTAATGCTTTGATCATTGCATTAGTTTGTCATCGGTCTCATTACAAATACCAGAGACTGTGGGGCTTAAACAACAGAAATGTATTCTCTCACAGTTTTAGAAGCTGGAGATAGGAGCCCAAGGTGTTGGCTACTTTGGTTTTTCCAGAAGTCTCTCTTTGGCTTGGAGATGGCTGTCCTTTCACTGTCTTCACATGGCCTTTCCCGTGTGCATACACATACTTGGTGTTTCTTCCTCATCTTATAAGGACCTTGTTATTACTGGATTAGAGCTCTACCCTAATGACCTCATTTAAACTTAATTGCCTATTTAGAGGGCTTAGCTCCAAATATGTTCATATTGGGAGTGGGCTTCAACATATGAATTTGGTGGTAGGGGTGGAGGGTGCAATTCAGTCCATAACTTTCACAGCAAGCATTCAAGAATATTTAAATGAATGCCGATTAGTTGTAGGGTATGTTGTGCTGGTAAATGTTTAACTGGCCAGTTCTGGCGGTAGCTCTGATTTGTAGAGTTTTCTAGTTTCCCTGTTGTAAGTACACCCACCATATCACAATGCAGGCTATCAATGTGTCAGCTAGCTTGCAACTTTAACAGTGAACCCCATGGAGCCAGTAGGAATGGGCTCCAGCATACCATTGACTTATGCCAGGGTCTTTTGGGGTTAATGGAAAATGAAACAAAACAGCAATGACAAAAACATGGAAGGCTTGAGGTGTGCTGTATTTATTTTTTTACTTCTGTAAAAAGTATCATCCACTCCCTTCCCACACCCCCAAATCTAGCCTCCAACTCAAAAACCAAACTGTGTTAGGGGGGAAAAAGCTTACATTACTTATAAATCGAAGTTTGTGGACCCAAATTCATACCCGTCTTAGTAGCTGTTTTCAGATGACGCTTATCTTTGCTTGGGTGCCCAGTAAGTTGATAACAGGATAAAGAAAAACTTCACAAGGTGACATTTTAACAGACAGCCCATTAAATTAAGTCATTAAAAATTGAATCCCCAGTAGGCAGCTTAATCATTATAATTAAACCAAGTAGTTTAAGTAAAGCCTAACCCAATCAGTAATGCTGCTTTCAAATGCTTTATGTGTTTTGATAAGTTGTTCATTAGGAAAAATTCCCATTTAGCACCAGTAACTAGAATAAATGCATACTCAAAGAAGCACATTCGTTATTAACTAAACACTGTCCTCACTAGTATGCGATATATATTCAGGCATTACTAAGAATATGGATGCGATATTGTGCATAATGTTTTCTGTAGTCATTGATCCAGAAATACACTCTGTAATAGTTTGGTGTGGCCTGAATGCCTTGATCAATGTAAGGATGGTGTAAAGGTTATCAATTACTGCAGTCATTGCTGACAACATGCATAAGGGACAGGATGCTCTGTGTAGGTGTCACTGACCTAGAAAGTCCCACCATCATAGTTTGGTGTGTCCTGAGTGCTTTGATCAATAAAATCCGGAGTGTAAAGGTTATCAATTATTGCAGACGTTACTGAAGATAGTTTTTATTTTATTTTATTATTTTTTTAAGATTTTATTTACTTATTTGACAGAGAGATGCCAAGCGAGAGAAGGAACACAAGCAGGGGGAGTGGGAGAGGGAGAAGCAGGCTTCCCGCCGAGCAGGGACCCCGATGCGGGGCTCCATCTTAGGACCCTGGCCTCATGACCTCAGCCGAAGGCAGACGCTTAACTGACTGAGGGGCCCCAATAGTTTTGTTTTTAGTGGCACTTATAAAAGCATTGTATATGTTGTCGTCCGCTTTCTCCTACAGTACCAACTCCAATCCCGGCATCCCAGACTCCAGCTACTTGCCTTCGGCTGGGAAGATTTCATAGCTCTGTAAATCGCTTTCACTTGCAAGAATATGAGATATCTGCCAAATACCCCTGTGGTAGAACCTTTCCAATGACAAAGAATAAGAGTTGTTATTTTAACTGTTCAAATATAAAGGTGATACTGGAGGTATATATGTTTGATGTATAAAGGTAAAAATCTCGGGCGCCTGGGTGGCTCAGTTGGTTAAGTGACTGCCTTCGGCTCAGGTCATGATCCAGGAGTCCCCGGATCGAGTCCCGGGATCGAGTCCCACATCGGGCTCCCTGCTCAGCAGGGAGTCTGCTTCTCCCTCTGACCCTCCTCTCTCTCGTGCTGTCTCTTGTTCTCTCTTGCAAATAAATAAATAAAATCTTTAAAAAAAAAAAAAAAGGTAAAAATCTCTTCATTGAAGCCCTCTATTTATAGTGGCTTTTGCATATTAAAACACTCCATGAGTAAACACTGGCATTGCATTGTCATTGAGTATCGTCAATATGTTTTTAAATTGTTTATATTTTATGAATATATATTACAAATATAATCGATGTATATCTGTATCATAATTAAGGTGTGGGGTTTGGAAACAAGTATTATTATACTAGAAAGGAGTTTGAAATGGCTTCGTGTTAATAATCATATATATCATTTACTGCCAGGATATTACTGTTTCTGAAAAAACTGTAATATGATAAAATGGCTAGAAAATGTGTCATCTAGGATTGACATTATGGGTCATTTGTCTCCCAGCTTTTCCCTAATCTCTGCATTCCTCTATTATGGAATCACTCCCTCACAATCTCCGCTTAAAATATAACCCTCCCAGGGGCACCTGTGGCTCAGTTGGTTAAGCATCTGACTTTGGCTCGGGTCATGGTCTCAGGGTCATGGGATCCAGCCCCGCATCGGGCTCTGCACTCAGCAAAGGGTCTGCTTGTCCCTCTCCCCCTCCTCCTCCTCCCATTTGTGGTCTCTCTCTCTCTCTCCATAATCAATCTTTAAAAAAAAATAAAATTAAAAAATAAAATACAGCCTTCTCCCATCCCTGCTTGACCATGATGAGGTGATGAACATTTGCTTATGTTCTTTTGTAGAGTTAAATGTATCAGATTCTTTCTAAGTGATGGATGATGGTAGCTGAAGGGAGGGCTTCATTAGAGGTATGGGAGGTAAGGTAAAAGTAATTAACAAAAAAAAACACTGACAGGAAGTCTGTGTGGTGGGTTCTCAATAGCCGGATAATATCAGCGGGCTCCCTCTGTGTGACTGGTATGGTAGCTTTATAGTATTTGAATTTTCTGTTATGTGACTCTAGTCATTGCCCCCCTAGTATATTTACATATATGTATATATTATACCCAACATCTGTTTTTGATTTGTCTTTTATTTTTTGTTTTCCCGAAAACTAGAAAGGAAAGTGAAATACCTATCATGGATGATTAAGGTGTCTATGTAGTATTTCCAGGTTTGTACTAATGTGTATTTTAAATAAGACTTCAAATATGTCATTCGTGGAAGCACCCTGGCTATTTTCCCAAACCACTCAAGGAACCATGTTTCTTGAGTTCATGATTGAAAGAATAGCACTTTATAATATAGTGGATTTTATAACAAAACAAAACAAAACAAACCCCAATAAGTCATTAAGTCATTAGCTTAATTATCACTTCACTGTTTCCTCCTTCCCTCCCTGTCTTTATCTTCTTTCCCTCTCTTTCTCTGTCTCTCTCTGTGTGTCTCTCTCTCATTCTCTGTGTCTTTCTGTCTCTCTATCATATTCTGCCTATTACTATTACTATTACTATTCAGCCTCCCACACTATTTTTTATTCTGCTTGCTAGTGTAGATTGCCCCTAATTCTCTTGTACTTTACTTCTGATATAACCCCACCTATTTTATTTTACTCATGCCATTCATTTTCCTCAACTAGGAAACTGTTTTTATGAATTAAGGTTTTGATAGTTGGCTGTGGAAACAGTGCATCACTCTTTGAAGCTTAGGGTGTAACCAAATTTGATATAGAAGATTCAGTAAATGTTAAACCAAATAAATGCTCATGTTCAGTCACTTTATCATGATCCTCTTTAGTGTTAACAAAGTGAAAGGAAGCATGACAAACTATAATAACTTATAAAGAATAGGACTAGGTGCTGTAACTATATAAACTAGACACAAATCAATATGCTAAACTATTCTGTGATGGGGGGATTGCCCTGACTTTAAAACCTGGCTTTGCAACTTTGTAGTAGGTGACCTCATTGCTACCTTCTTTTCCCTCTTTGGTAATAGGAGTATAATGGAAGCAGTGGTAGTTAGGGTGGTTGGTTTTCTAATAACCATTCTACCCGAACTGTTTAGTCTAAGCAACCATGGCAATCCCAATACTCTTGCTGGCCATTGACTTTCAGTTGGTTTTAGGATAAAATTCTGCATAAAAGTTGACACAGTGATTTCTTCCCTCTTAAGAAGGAGACTCAAAAGAGGAATAATAGCTCTGTTTCTTCATTTGTTCTCTGCTGCATCTGTATGTGATCGGCATTAGTGCAGCTTCTGAGACCAGGGTAGAGCTGCATGGGTTTCCTAGGGTTGCCGTAACAAAGTACCAGAAACGGGGAGGTATAAAACAACAATGATGTAGGGGCACCTAGGTTGCTCAGTCAGTTAAGCATCTTGATTTAGGCTCCGGTCATGATCTTGGGGTCATGGGATCGAGCCCATTGTCCAGCTCCACGCTCAACGTGGAGTCTGCTTGAGATTCTCTCTCCCTCTCCTTCTGCCTCTCTGCTCATGCGCTCTCTCTCTCTCTCTCTAAAATAAATAAATAAGTAAATAAATAAATAAAATCAATCTTTAAAAACAAAACAAAAACAACAGCGATGTATTCTTTTAGAGTTCTGGAGGCAGGAAGTCTAAAATCAAGTGTTGGCAGGGCCAGATGCCTTCTGAAGTCTCTAGCGGATGGGTCCTTCCTTGCAGCTTCCAGCGTTTAGCAGCCCCAGGTGTTCCTTGGCTTGTGGGAGCATAACTCCAGTCTCTGCTTCTGTCTTCACACATCTGTCTTCTCCGTATGTCTTTGCCTTCACAATGCACTTTCCTTCTGTATGTCTTTATTTTCTCTTCTTATAAGTCCACCAGTCATGTTACACCAGGGTTCACCCTACTGATCTTGTCTTCAACTTATTACATCTGCAAAGTCCCCATTTCTAAATAGGGTCACATTCACAGGCATGGATGGTTAGGGCTTCAGCATAGCATCTTGAGGAGCACTATTCAACTCTACCAGGAGCCAATTTGAGCATAGTTCCATCTGAGGTCAGAATCCCCCTTTTAGCCCAACTCCCACCCCAATCGCTGCGCAGATGGCTGGTGGAGAGATGGGAGCAACTAAGTCTTTGGTTACACTCTTGACTAATAAATATAAAACCACCCACCTCTGGACTTCTTGCAAGAGAATTGCTTTCCTTATTGTGAAAAGAGTTTGAGTGGAATTTTGGTTAGTGCTAACAAAAAGTTGCATACTGCCATTGCAAAATTTAAATGTGCTAATACCAGTCTGATGTTCAGCACATGGCTGGCATATGGTAAGACATAAGTGGTGGCCATTATTATCACTGTTAATGTAATTATTATTATTTGATGAGAAATCCAAATTATAAGTTTTCCATTTCCTTTTACTTGAGGTAACAAACCTTGGTGACAGAAATATCTAGATGTTGATTCACAGATTGTTTTTGGCTGACGTGTCATGGAGCTAAACTCCACTTTGATAGCTGTTGTTGAATATGTAAAAGTAATTGAGGTTGGATTTTATTAAGAGCTAAAATATCCAACAAAAAAACCAGTATGTATTAAAGAAATAAAATAATATAGCCCACTAATTCCAGTTTATAAATTTCTGACTTCTTAAAGATTCAATTCATGTGGGGCGCCTGGGTGGCTCAGTCGTTAAGCGTCTGCCTTTAGCTCAGGTCATGATCCCAGGGTCCTGGGATCGAGCCCCGCATTGGGCTCCCTTCTCGGCGGGAAGCCTGCTTCTCCCTCTCCCACTCCCCCTGCTTGTGTTCCCTCTCTCACTGTGTCTCTTTCTGTCAAATAAATAAAATCTTTAAAAAAAAAAAAAAAAAGATTCAATTCACGGTTTAAAATATCCCTCAAAATCCTATATCGAAGCAGCAAATATCAGGGTCACAGTGGCCACACTTTGATTTCTATGGTAATCAATAGTGTAAAGATACTGGCTTTGTTTCATATGGTCTGGCCACATTTCCAAGTGAGATTACATATTTTCTGTATAAGGAAAAAAACAAAAAACAAAACAAAACACACAAACAAAAACCCCTAAAAAAACAAAAACCAAAACAAAACAAAAATTGAGTTTCTGGTACTATGTGTACTCAGAATCTTACTTTTATTAGAAATTCCCCACCTTTATTCTTTATAGGATTCAGATTATAATAAAAATGTTCACCAGTATTTTTATTCTAGTACTTATTCATAAAAATATTAATGTTTAAGTTTTGGGATTTATGTCAACAGCCTATGTTTGTAGTTTTAGAATTCTTAATGTTGTAACATCTTTTGTTTATCATAAGATGTAGAATTTATTCACTTTGAGATTCCTTTATTGGAAGACCCCATATAGTCAGCATTCATTCAGTACATAAGTGCTCAACATTTATGTATATTTTCTTGTTTTCTTTTCCATTGACTATGGCTAAGCAAATCTGTCATGATAATGTTTCACTCATACCACTATATTCTATGTTCATATTAAAAACCAGTATTCACTCCTCTCTTTTATCTCTAAACACAGATCCTATTATTTTTCTTTCTTCTTTAAGAAGTCGTTACTTACAAAATCAGCACTTTTTGTCACATACACTTCCATTATATTGTACAAAATGCCTATAGCCAGGATAAGGTAAATTGGTAGCATTAACAAAACATTCCTTAGTGTGCTATGTGAGGATTCACATTATTGGTACAGTTGTATGATTTCTCATCTTGTTCTATGCCCTGCAGAGCTCCCACTGACATCTGAGAATGTTCAACTGTAACACATGGTCTATACTCTGCTTCATTTTTCTTTTAGATATAGGTCAACCTCATTCCATAGCTCTATGGCAATTGAGTTTTTTGAAGTCATTTGATTTCTGCAGTATTTCTTTTTTTTTAATATATATACATTTTTATTCTTATGTTAATCCCCATACATTACATCATTAGTTTTAGATGTAGTGTTCCATGATTCATTGTTTGTGCATAACACCCAGTGCTCCATGCAGAATGTGCCCTCCTCAATACCCACCACCAGGCTAACCCATCCTCCCACCCCCCTCCCCTCTAGAACCCTGTTTGTTTTTCAGAGTCCATCGTCTCTCATGGTTCGTCTACCCCTCCGATTTCCCCCGCTTCATTCTTCCCCTCCCGCTACCTCCTTCTTCTTCTTTTTTTTTTCCCTTAACATATATTGCATTATTTGTTTCAGAGGTACAGATCTGAGATTCAACAGTCTTGCACAATTCACAGCGCTTACCAGAGCACATACCCTCCCCAGTGTCTATCACCCAGTCACCCCATCCCTCCCACCCCACCCCCCACTCCAGCAAACCTCAGTTTGTTTCCTACAATTAAGAATTCCTCATATCAGTGAGATCATATGATACATGTCTTTCTCTGTTTGACTTATTTCACTCAACATAATACCCTCCAGTTCCTTCCACGTCGTTGCAAATGGCAAGATCTCACTCCTTTTGATGGCTGCATAATATTCCATTGTATATATATACCACCTCTTCTTTATCCATTCATCTGTCGATGGACATCTTGGCTCTTTCCAGTTTGGCTATTGTGGACATTGCTGCTATAAACATCAGGGTGCACGTACCCCTTCGGATCCCTACTTTTGTATCTTTGGGGTAAATACCCAGTAGTGCAATTGCTGAATCATATGGTAGCTCTATTTTCAACTTTTTGAGGAACCTCCATACAGTTTTCCAGAGTGGCTGCACCAGCTTGCATTCCCATCAACAGTGTAGGAGGGTTCCCCTTTCTCTGCATCCCCGCCAGCATCTGTCATTTCCTGACTTGTTAATTTTAACCATTCTGACTGGTGTGAGGTGGTATCTCACTGAGGTTTTGATTTGGATTTCCCTGATGCCGAGCGATATTGAGCATTTTTTCTTGTGTCTGTTGGCCATTTGGATGTCTTCTTGGGAAAAATGTCTGTTCATGTCTTCTGCCCATTTCTTGATTAGATTCTTTGTTCTTTGGGTGCTGAGTTTGATGAGTTCTTTATAGATTTTGGATTCTAGCCCTTGATCTGATATGTCATTTGCAAATATCTTCTCCCATTCTGTCGGTTGTCTTTTGGTTTTGTTGACTGTTTCCTTTGCTTTGCAAAAGCTTTTTATCTTGATGAAGTCCCAATAGTTCATTTTTGCCCTTGCTTCCCTTGCCTTTGGCGATGTTTCTAGGAAGAAGTTGCTTCGGCTGAGGTCAAAGAGGTTGCTGCCTGTGTTCTCCTTTAGGATTTGGATGGACTCCTGTCTCACATTGAGGTCTTTCAACCATTTGGAGTCTATTTTTGTGTGTGGTGTAAGGAAATGGTCCAGTTTCATTCTTCTGCATGTGGCTATCCAATTTTCCCAACACCATTTGTTGAAGAGACTGTCTTTGTTCCATTGGACATTCTTTCCTGCTTTGTCAAAGATGAGTTGACCATAGAGTTGAGGGTCCATTTCTGGGCCCTCTATTCTGTTCCATTGATCTATGTGTCTGTTTTTGTGCCAGTACCATACTGTCTTGATGATGACAGCTTTGTAATACAGCTGGAAGTCCGGAATTGTGATGCCGCCAGCTTTGCTTTTCTTTTTCAACATTCCTCTGGCTATTCGGGGTCTTTCATGGTTCCATACAAATTTTAGGATGATTTGTTCCATTTCTTTGAAAAAAGTGGATGGTATTTTGATGGGGTTGCATTGAATGTGTAGATTGTTCTAGGTAGCATTGACATCTTCACAATATTTGTTCTTCCAATCCATGAGCATGGAACGTTTTTCCATTTCTTTGTGTCTTCCTCAATTTCTTTCATGAGTATTTTATAGTTTTCTGAGTACAGATCCTTTGTCTCTTTGGTTAGATTTATTCCTAGGTATCTTATGGTTTTCGGTGCAATTGTAAATGGGATCGACTCCTTAATTTCTCTTTCTTCTGTCTTGTTGTTGGTGTATAGGAATGCCACTGACTTCTGTGCATTGATTTTATATCCTGCCACTTTACTGAATTCCTGTATGAGTTCTAGCAGTTTTGGGGTGGAGTCTTTTGGGTTTTCCACATAAAGTATCATATCATCTGCAAAGAGTGAGAGTTTGACTTCTTCTTTGCCAATTTGGATGCCTTTTATTTCTTTTTGTTGTCTGATTGCTGTGGCTGGGACTTCCAATACTATGTTGAATAGCAGTGGTGATAGTGGACATCCCTGCCGCGTTCCTGACCTTAGGGGGAAAGCTCTCAGTTTTTCCCCATTGAGAATGATATTCGCTGTAGGTTTTTCATAGATGGCTTTTATGATATTGAGGTATGTACCCTCTATCCCTATACTCTGAAGAGTTTTGATCAAGAAAGGATGCTGTACTTTGTCAAAAACTTTTTCTGCATCTATTGAGAGGATCATATGGTTCTTGTTCTTTCTTTTGTTAATGTATTGTATCACATTGATTGATTTGCGGATGTTGAACCAACCTTGCAGCCCAAGGATAAATCCCACTTGGTCATGGTGAATAATCCTTTTAATGTACTGTTGGATCCTATTGGCTAGTATTTTGGTGAGAATTTTTGCATCCATGTTCATCAGGGATATTGGTCTGTAATTCTCCTTTTTGATGGGGTCTTTGTCTGGTTTTGGGATCAAGGTAATGGTGGCCTCATAAAATGAGTTTGGAAGTTTTCCTTCCATTTCTATTTTTTGGAACAGTTTCAGAAGAATAGGTATTAATTCTTCTTGAAATGTTTGGTAGAATTCCCCTGGGAAGCCATCTGGCCCTGGGCTTTTGTTTGTTGGGAGATTTTTGATGACTGCTTCAATTTCCTTAGTGGTTATAGGTCTGTTCAGGTTTTCTATTTCTTCCTGGTTCAGTTTTGGTAGTTGATACATCTCTAGGAATGCCTCCATTTCTTCCAGGTTATTTAATTTGCTGGCATAGAGTTGCTCATAATATGTTCTTATAATTGTTTGTATTTCTTTGGTGTTGGTTGTGATCTCTCCTCTTTCATTCATGATTTTGTTGATTTGGGTCATTTGTCTTCTCTTTTTGATAAGTCTGGCCAGGGGTTTATCAATCTTGTTAATTCTTTCAAAGAACCAGCTCCTAGTTTCGTTGATCTGTTCTACTGTTCTTTTAGTTTCTATTTCATTGATTTCTGCTCTGATCTTGATTATTTCTCTTCTCCTGCTGGGTTTAGGCTTTATTTGCTGTTCTTTCTCCAGCTCCTTTAGGTGTAGGGTTAGGTTGTGTACTTGAGACCTTTCTTGTTTCTTGAGAAAGGCTTGTATTGCTATATACTTGCCTCTTAGGACTGCCTTTGCTGCATCCCAAAGATTTTGAATAGTTGTGTTTTCATTTTCATTGGTTTCCATGTATTTTTTTAATTCTTCTTTAATTTCCTGGTTGACCCATTCATTCTTCAGTAGGATGCTCTTTAGCCTCCATGTATTTGAGTTCTTTCCGACTTTCCTCTTGTGATTGAGTTCTAGTTTCAAAGCATTGTGGTCTGAAAATAGGCAGGGAATGATCCAAATCTTTTGGTACCGATTGAGACCTGATTTATGACCTAGGATGTGATCAATTCTGGAGAATGTTCCATGGGCACTAGAGAAGAATGTGTATTCCGTTGCTTTGGGGTGGAATGTTCTGAATATGTCTGTGAAGTCCATTTGGTCCAGTGTGTCATTTAAAGTCTTTATTTCCTTGTTGATCTTTTGCTTAGACGATCTGTCCATTTCAGTGAGGGGGGTGTTAAAGTCCCCCACTATTATTGTATTGTTGTCGATGTGTTTCTTTGCTTTTGTTATTAATTGCCTTATATAATTGGCTGCTCCCATGTTAGGGGCATAGATATTTACAATTGTTAGATCTTCTTGTTGGATAGATCCTTTAAGTAGGATATAGTGTCCTTCCTCATCTCTTATTACAGTCTTTGGTTTAAAATCTAATTTGTCTGATATAGGGATTGCCACCCCAGCTTTCTTTTGGTGTCCATTAGCATGGTAAATGGTTTTCCACCCCCTCACTTTCAATCTGGGGGTGTCTTTGGTTCTAAAATGAGTCTCTTGCAGACAGCATATCAATGGGTCTTGTTTTTTAATCCAATCTGATAGCCTATGTCTTTTGATTGGGGCATTTAGCCCATTTATATTCAGGGTAACTATTGAAAGATAGGAATTTAGTGCCATTGTATTGCCTGTAAGGTGACTGTTACTGTATATTGTCTGTGTTCCTTTCTGGTCTATGTTGCTTTTAGGCTCTCTCTTTGCTTAGAGGACCCCTTTCAAGATTTCCTGTAGGGCTGGTTTTGTGTTTGCAAATTCCTTTAGTTTTTGTTTGTCCTGGAAGCTTTTTATCTCTCCTTCCATTTTCAATGACAGCGTAGCTGGATATAGTATTCTTGGCTGCATATTTTTCTCATTTAGTGCTCTGAATATATCCTGCCCGTCCTTTCTGGCCTGCCAGGTCTCTGTGGGTAGGTCTATTGCCAATCTAATGTTTCTACCCTTGTAGGTTACATATCTCTTCTCCCGAGCTGCTTTCAGGATTTTCTCTTTGTCTCTGAGACTCGTAAGTTTTACTATTAGATGTTGGGGTGTTGACCTATTTTTATTGATTTTGAGAGGGGTTCTCTGTGCTTCCTGGATTTTGATGCCTGTTTCCTTCCCCAAATTAGGGAAGTTCTCTGCTATAATTTGCTCCATTATACTTTCTGCCCCTCTCTCTCTTTCTTTTTCTTCTGGGATCCCAATTATTCTAATGTTGTTTCGTCTTATGGTATCGCTTATCTCTCGAATCTGCCCTTGTGATCCAGTAGTTGTTTATCTCTCTTTTTCTCAGCTTCTTTATTTTCCATCATTTCATCTTCTATATTACTGATTCTCTCTTCTGCCTCATTTATTCTAGCAGTTAGCGCCCCCAATTTTTATTGCACTTCATTAATAGCCTTTTTGATTTCTACTTGGTTGGATTTTAGTTCTTTTACTTCTCCAGAAAGGGTTTCTCTAATAACTTCTATATTTTTTTCAAGCCCAGCTAGTATCTTTAAAGTGATGATTCTGAACTCTAGATCTGACATCGTACTAATGTCCGTATTGAGTAGGTCCCTGGCAGTCGGTACTATCTCTTGTTCTTTTTGTTGAGGTGATTTTTTCCGTCTTGTCATTTTGTGCAGAGGAGAATAGATTAATGAGAGAACAAAATGCTAGCAGAGTAACAACGTCCCCAGAAAATATACTCTAAACAAATCAGAAAAGACCTGAAGCAGTGGGAAAAGAAAGGGAAAGAGAGAAAAAAGAAAAAGACAAAAAAGAAAAAGAAAAAGAAAAAGATAAAGATAAAAACAAAACAAACAAAACAAAACAACAACAACAAAAACAAAAAAACAGAATGTGATCAAATATGATCAGGCTGGTATATAGATCAGTGCCACACACTAGATTTGGGGTGTATTTTGGTCTTTTAGAAGAAAGTGCCTCCCAAAATTTTAAAGAAAGAAAAACTTATATATGTACAAAAATAAGGGTTGATATGATGAAGGGGTGGAATATGACTGTAAAGATGGAAATTGTAAAAAATTTTATAAAAGGAATTGATAAGAAATTGTTTGAAAAAAGAAAGAAGAGGATTTAAAAAAAGAAGAAAGAAAAAAAAGGGAGAGGATGTGATCAGGCAGGGGAATAGAAAACACCATATACTAGAGATTTAGGGTATATTTTAATCTGTTAGAAGAAACTATCTCAAAATTTTAAAGAGAGAACAACTTATATATATAAGCCAAAAATACGGGTAACTACTATGAAGGGATAGAATATGACTCTAAAAATGAAAAATAAAAATGTTTTTTTTAAAAAAAGGGATTGATAAGATGTTGGTTGAAAAAGGGAAAAAGAAAAATTCAAAAAGAAAAAAAAAGAAAAAAGACAGTTAAAAAAACTTAACTTTGAAAGACTAAAGAATCATCGTAAAAAAGCCATGGATTCTATGTGCAGTATTCCCCTAGCGCTGGAGTTCTGCCGTTCTCATTGATCGGTAAACTTGGTCTTGGCTGGCTGTTCTCACTGATCTTCTGGGGAGGGGCCTGTTGCCGTGGTTTCCAAATGTCTTTGCCGGAGGTGGAATTGCCCCGCCCTTGCCCCCTCCAGGCTAAGTAATCTGCTCGGGTTTGCTCTCCGGGCTTTTGTTCCCTGCGAGCTTTCCGTACAGCTTTGGAGGCAGAGAGTGAAAATGGCGGCCTCCCAATCTCTGCCCGGGAGGAGCCGAGAACTCGGGGCCCGCTCCTCAGTGAGCCCCCAGAGAAAAGCCTTCAGTCACTCCCGTCTCCCCGGTCTCCGGCCGCACTCCATGCTCACCCGGCCTGTGACTGCGCGTTTCTATCTCTGGCACCCGACCCAGTTTGGAGTCTCCAAACCCAGCAGATCCCTGCGGTGCACTCCCGCGCGGCTCCTCCCGGGGGAGGAAGGTGAGTCTCCCCGGATCTGCCGCTTGTTGGGTCCCTGCTGGAGGAGCAGTGGCCCGACTGTGCCACGGATCACGGTTGATGGCAACCCCGAGCTGAGAGCCCGCGCCTGGGTTCCGCCTCTGCAGCCGGCTTCCCTGCTCTGTTACCTGGGAGCTCTGCCACACTCAGGCACCCCCGGTCTTTCTGTGACCCCGAGGGTCCTGAGACCACACTGTCCCGGAGGGTTCCACCCCCTCCTTAGCCACCAGAGTGATGTCCCTTGGCGGAGCAGACTTTTAAAAGTTCCGATTTTGTGCTCCGCGGCTCTATCACTTGCCAGAAGTGGCCGACGGAGGCCCCGCCCCCGCCGTCTGTCCTCCCGAATATCGTCTGGGATTCACTTCTCCGCAGGTCCTACCTTCCAGAAAGTGGTCGCTTTTCTGATGAGAGAGTTGTTGCTCTTCTTTTCTTCGATCTCCTGTTGAGTTTGTAGGTGTTCAGAATGGTTTGATCCCTATCCAGCTGAATTCCTGAGAGGAGACGAAATCCAGGTCTCCTGCTCCTCCGCCGTCTTGCTCCGCCCCCCGAAGTATTTCTTGTGGAATCTTTGTATATGCAGGCACTCACCAAGAAATGGAATCCTCTCTTCTTCTTTTTCTTTTTTTTTTTTTCTACCATGTCTATAAGGGGTTTAACTAAAGGAGAAAACATCTGACTTTGGCCCATGTAGGTGTGACGAGAAATAGGAGTTTTTCATGCTGGTTTCCTAGGTAATGGATACTTTAAATACAAGTGCTGGTGACTTGCCTTAAGTTTTATGTGTGCCTTTTTTTTTTTTTTTAAGTAAGCTTTACGCCCAACATGGGGTTTAAACTCACAACCCCAAGATCAAGAATCTCATGCTCTACTGACTAAGCCAGCCAGGGGGCTTGCCCTAGGTTGTAAATGTGAATTATTAAATCTACAATATAGAGCATAAAGTCCAAGTACATAAAGCATCTTAATAATTATTATTTGAGGTTGAACTACATTGTATTTATGAGAAAAGCAACAAAAGGTCCAATTCTGGCAAACCAAAGCCTTCACCCTCCATTCTCAGGATCAGATCGTGAGTTTAGTGGGAAGCCATTCTTCAAGAAGAACATGAAGAGAGAAGCTGGAATCCTTGTAATGGAATGCTAACCCCGCCGACCCCCTTCACTAAGGTGTTTAAAAAGCCTGTATCACGGTGGATAATTTGGTTATAAGATGACTTAGGATATTTAAAAAAAAAGATTTATTGGCTACATGTAGGAGAAACACATGCAGAAGTACTTTCATTTTTTTAAAAAAATATTTTATTTATTTATTTGACAGAGAGAGAGAGAGAAAGCACACAAGCAGGGGGAATGGGAGAGGGAGAAGCAGGGAGCCTGACGCAAGGCTCTATTCCAGGACCCTGGGAACATGACCTGAGCTGAAGGCAGATGCTTAACAGACTGAGCCACCCAGGTGCCCCGCATGAGTACTTTCAAAGAGTATAAGGAACAGAGAACTTCGTCCTTTCTTAAGTAAAAAGTTAAAACTGATGGCCGAAATAAACACCGGTATTAGATAATTACTTAGAGTACTTTACCCAAAAAGCAATTTTGGTGTCATACTCTCTGGGTTCAATCCTAGCTCTGATGTTTCCTGGTTGTTTAACCTTCAGCTAATTATTAAGATTCGTCTCCATTTCCTTATCAGTGAAATAAGAGTGACAAAAACACTTGCCTGAGAAGACTTTCTTAGAGCTAAATGATATAAAATTTGAACCTTAAATCTAGTTCAGCAGGGAGTTGCCCAGCAAGTAGGAACTGTGAAGTGATGGGGTGGAGACAGATAAATTCCATCACAGTAAACGAGCTGAATTCTTTGCACGGAATCATTATAAGAGGGAAAGTTTTATACGTTCTAGATGGCAGTTTTTGTATCTCACAACTGATGAGATCAATTCTTGCCTAGATTTCTTCAGCAGAGTTTTAGTCAACCTGAATGTTTTGCTATTATTTGTCTACACCCTGAGTGCCCTGGCTTGTTGGAAGCATCGCCATTTCAGTTTAATCATGCTTTTAATCTTAAAATTATCTTCAGAAACGTTCCATTTATTTTTAGTCAGTCACAGGAAATCCTACCATCTTAATTTTATAAACTTGCTTTATTTCCTCAGTAAGAAACATGCAGATAAATATTTTGTTATTCCCAGTCATATTAAATGTGCTGCCTCAAAACCTCCTTCTCTTGGTCAGGTAACCAGATAGGAGACTGACATTTGCTAATGCACTGGAATGATGTGATGTTTAACTAGTCCATCAGGCTGACATAGGACTGGATAAGGCCTGGTTATTTGAACAGCTGATAGATGACCACAATAAACTTTGCTTCAGTGATTGCACCTGTGTATCTAATGCACTAGGGAGAGATGCTGTCCATCAAGGGATTCTGGAGCACATTTCAGCATGACCCCTGTGATTGGTTCTTTAACCCTTTTCAGATATAGCATTCCGTGTGCATATTACAGCATACCAAACATCCTTGTCAAAATAGCACTGGTTTTTAATTTTTTATATAGTGATAAATATTTTAACAGCTAAGATTCTTTCTTCCTTCTCCCATTCTCCAGACCAGGTGTCTCTCATGCATTGTAATATTTTTAATAAAGGTGTAAAAGACGAGGCATAGTGGTTGAAATCTGTGTACATTTTGCATGATGATAAAGATATTTTCATGGGTCTTTTTCTAATAACTACTACGCATCATAGTTATAAAAACACTTACAAATTGAGTAACTCGCAAGGAGCAGGATGATGTGGGATGTGGAAGGTTCCCTAGAGTTCCTTTCATAGTTCAACTACTATTGATGTGTTAAAAAGTAGAAAGGAGAAAAGGGGAGGATTGTGCTATTCTGACTAGAGTGGATAACTGTGAAAGTTCTCCTTTGTTATTTTCTATCTCTAGTGCTTGAGAGGGAAAAGAAAGGGAAATTTAATAATTTGGTAAGGAATTCTCTTACCTAAATCTCCACCTACCTCTCCAACATAAAAAGCAGAAATCAAGAATAAAATGTGGGAGATATATTTGGAATTACTAGACATGGTAGGGTGGATGAAACTACCTCCCATTATTCAATTCAAAAATAAGTCCTTTGTTTACCCAAAACATTTTTTACTGTGAATTTGCTGTGTATAAGACTCCAATGACTATAGAGTCTGTACTCTTTGTGGAAAACAGGTATGGTTTTATATTAAATGAATATATAATAATAATAATAACAATAATATCTGAATATGCAAGTCTATCGATGGTTAATATAAAGTTTTGTGCTTATATATGTAACAGATGATACAAGACGAAGGCAGCTTTTGAGGCAGCCAATAATGACATCCACGGAAGCACAAAATAGGGACGTATATGTAACAAATTATAAATGTTAAAAATTAATTATTCATTTTAATGGAAATACTATAGTTTATAAAATACAAAATATAGGTTAAACCAGTTCTTCCTAATTCTTTGTTGACTGATTCTTATAGACAATGGCAACATTTCATTTCCATCTTAGTTGGACCTATATCCTTGGCCAAGCTCTGTAGGGGAGACTTGCTATTCCCATTTAAAGTTTGAAAGGCTAACAAACCAAAATATTGCTAGTTTTCAGAAATTTGGATGTTTATATTTACTTAGAATCCTGTGAATACAAAATGATGTCACCAATTATTTGGGCTCTGGTGGGCTTTCACATTTGGTGATAATTCTTTGTCCCTAATTCTCTGATTTGGTTATAGCCTTCTGCCCTTGCCCACCCTCTCCGCCAAAAGAATGAAGATATTGTGGGGAAAATGTCTGGGATTTCAGCCACTGCACAAGGATTATTTACTAGAAAAGTGCTACAGAAGTGAGAAGAGTTGCTAGGGAGGTACAATGTAGATTTAAACTCCTACTTAGCTTAGCTTGGAGAAGATTGCCTCACTGGGAAGGGGGATAATCATCAAAGATGGCATCTTGTTTTTGACATCAATTATTTTTTATAAACAAAATTAAACTTTTTAGTGATAAAATTGAGAATTTAAGTGCCCATAGTTTATATTTACAACATAATTAGTTTCCTTCCCTATCACAGAATACTTCTATATTTGCCCTCTAAAAACATGTTGGACCTAGTCTGCTGCCTTTAGATATTCTCTTCTGTACCTCAAATTCCTGTAACTCAAATCTGGGTGGTTAAGGTTTTCAGACTACTTCTGTCCTCTGACATTTCTCTGTCTTTTAATACTCAAATGGAAATGTCTGAGTAACCATTTGTCATAGAGCAGACAACCCAATGCCTTCCTTTTGCACATTCATCCTATTTTACCCTACACTGGACACTGTCTCTGTTTCTTTGTTTGGAAGATCACTAATGCAAGATATTTACAGAATTTTGGTATTATGGAAAAATATTGTACCAAATCAAAGCACAGGTAACTACTTAAAATTAATGTGTGATGTCAGGGTTCTCTAATTTACAATGCTCTCCTACAGATTAGCCACGTCCCCTCAAATGGCACGACATGTTACTTACTTTTTGAACCTGAAGCTAAATCTCCCTCAACTCTTGCAATATCTCCTTCTTCTCAAGTCCATGACCCCTCTTTCCAGACTTGTACTTGGAAACAATATTGTTCTACCTCCTTTTGCAGAACAAATTTGTTCTTGTAACTCATCTAGGCTATTCCTCGGAGGCTCTTTTTCTAAACCAAATACTGACTCACCTAATCGTTTTCCTTAAAAACCAATAGAAATATATTTTTTCCCTCCCTCCTCTACCCAATAACTTTATTGTTTCTTTTCCCATAGGTATTCCTCCTGCCAACAGCACAATACCTGCTCTCTGGTCTAAGTCCTCTACTTTTCCTTTTCCTGGTCTTCAGGCACTGGGGCATTTTCTTCTCCTCTTGCTAGCTACTGCCACCTACTGACTAGCTATGGAATAAGGTAGAGTCCTTGCTCCACCTTTAGAGGACAAAGAAGTAGGTCCTTCCCTTTGCAAGTTACTTTTTATCCCACTGACAATAGGAAAGAAGTCAGGGGCTGACAAATATAACTAATAAAAAATTACTAATGACAACTCCTATCTTTCTGAAGAAACCACAAAAATATTCTGTAGATCAAACAAAGCCAGGTCTATTGGCCACTGCTGTAAAAGCTATCACCACTTCATCTTTGTAATATGTCAGAAGGGGGAGCACAAGGGCAGATATATGTAAGAAGCTGAGATCTCGTTTAAGTCAGGTCTTTTAATGCTGGAATTTGATTGAGAGTGAGCAACTTTTGTGATATAGTAGTCTAAGGTTGATGGAGAGAAAGGGATTATTTGAAACATGTCTTACTGAGTAAACATTCATTTGATAAGCTAAGGGTTTGCCCATTTGAGCAAGGTATTATTCTGACAAAAGGCAAGAGGTAGAAACTGTCCTTTAAATAAATGCATTTTCAGGAAGTTCTTAAACAATTTTATTTGCAACTTTATCCTCCTGGCAAAAATTTTCTGGAATATCAAAGTCATGTTAATAGAGAGAGTCTTAGTTTTTGATTTAGTAAACTATGTAGTCATAGGCAAGTTGTTTGCACTAAGAGGAAACTATCGTGGGTGTATATTCTTTTCTGGACTCAAGGAACCCTATGACAGAGACGATTCAACTCTGTATCTACAGAGCCTGGAAGTGGACCTTCCCTTCCCATTCAAGATCTTACCTCATCTCTCCAGTAAGGATACATTAATGTGAGTGAATGAATGAACGAATGAATGAATGCAAATTGTTGAAACATAGAAATTGTGGTGTGTATGTGTGTGTGTATGTGTGTGTATTAAGTTTTCATTTAAATCTAAGTTCATTGTAAACAGTATCTTTCATATTATTATGAAGACCCATTCCCATTACTAATCTTGGAGGAAAAAAATAAAGATGATCTCAGATCTTAATTGAATTTTGGTTTTCACCTCTGTGAAATTCCAAGCATGCATGACTTTGAACAATTTATTTCATTAGAACAATACTTCCTCTTGAGGGAATTTCCTCAGATCCTTATCTCTCTCTATCTGAACTTCATCCCACCTCAGCAGAACATAAGACTCACCCCATCCCTGCATTCTCCCTAGTGGGATAGCAGTAAAAGCAGAGGTGTAGGAAACAAGGTAAATGCTATGGACACCTCACAGTAGGGGTGACCAAACAAGGGTGAGGTAGCTGCTCTTTTAACCACTATGACAAAGAGAACCATTCCTGGATTAAATACAATCTTTTAGTGTTCCAGGTTATAACCCCCCCTTTTTTACTTACAAATATCAGTAATTTTTCTCTGTGCTCCTAGATAATTTTAGTGATTTCCATTAAAAAAACCTACAGACTTTTAAAGCAGCATCTTTTTTTTTTTTGCATTCTACATTTACTGTAGGCATAAAAGTGATCAATACAAATCTTTATACCAATTTTTAATATCTGTCTCATAAAAAATTTTGTAAGAGGTATAAGGTTTTTCATATTACTCATAAAACATACACTAAGACACATTATAAAGGTCCTTTATGTCCAAGAAAATTGTCACTTATATTAAAAGCATTTATTAAGTTTAAAATATTTTAATGATGGAGACCAAGGCAAAATCTGTCCACATATCTCTCTATAGATTGTATTCAGAGGCATTTTTTCCCCCATCATATAACTATGGGATCCTATGATTATGGCTTCTTCATAATCCAGGCTATGAAAGCAGAGGTATTTCCAGGTTCTCTTCACTAGGGTTAACATTTAATACATGCACAAGTTATTGCTGGTAAAATACAGATTATGGTGTGAAAGACAAAATGCTCCAGCCAATTAAGGAGGTTTTTTTTGTTTTGTTTTTTTTAAGATTTATTAATTTGAGAGAGAGAGCGAGCGCACCAACAGGAGGGTTAGGGGGAGAGAGAATCTCAAGCAGACTCCACACTGAGCATGGAATCCGACACCAGGCTCGATCTCACAACCCTGAGATCAGGACCTGGACCAAAACCAAGAGCGGGATGCTCAACCGACTGCACCACCCACGCGCTCCTACGGAGATGATTTTATTGAGGTTATTACATTATGAAGAACACTCATTACTGAGAAAGATTTCAAAGAAGACAGAGAAGGAAGTGGGTCTTCTCTGAGTCACTGAGGAACAATAGAAGTGGGTCTTGGAAGATACGAGGCAAGGGAGGTCCTTTGCCCTTAGCCATTGCTTGGAACACAGAAGAGTGAGGAATTTGAAGAACAAAATAATGGAAAGGTTTCTTAGCCAAAGCTATTTTCTGGGATCACAGATCCAGGGTAGAGTTCTACATTACCCATGGAAATATAAATCAAAATTACTAATGAGCACTCTTTTTCATACCTGTGTAGGCCAAGATGAAGAGAAGACGTGAGAATCCTGTTTTATTAGGCTTACATAGTTTTACTGTACCAATTTCTTATAAATCAGCTATTTATCTTCATAGGGATTTCTGAAATAAGAATTAGTTTTCTGGGGCGCCTGGGTGGCTCAGTCGTTAAGCGTCTGCCTTAGGCTCAGGTCATGATCCCAGGGTCCTGGGGTCGAGTCCCACATCAGGCTCCCTGCGCGGCAGGAAGCCTGCTTCTCCCTCTCCCACTCCCCGTGCTTGTGTTCCTGCTCTCGCTATCTCTCTCTCTGTCAAATAAATAAATAAAATCTTTAAAAAAAAAAAAAGAATTAGTTTTCTGTTTTTCTTGGATCATCAACTAGTATTACAGTATTCTTCAGTGATAATTAGGGTTTACATTGAGCATATTGTTCTTTCCGTTAGTCCCCAGCCCTGTGGTCCCAAACGGCTATTGTGTTATCTCCTTGACTTATTGGCTGTGTCCAGGTGGCTGCATTTTCTTTCTTCTTCCATTTATACTTTATTGAGGCAATTGTATCTTGTGAAATAAGTAGCATTATTTATATCCCAACCTAGACAGACTTTTTTTTTTTTTTTTTTGAGTAACACTTTTATGGAGACATTCAGAGGTTTCTACCTTTATACCCCCATCCCTCTGATACTATCACAACATGGATGGATATATCTTGATTCTAAGGAATTAGTTCTTATGGTTTATGTTAGTACACTAACATGCCAATATAGTCAAGGTGTTTCCCAGCTATCAAACTTAATAATTGTTAGTTTCCTACCATCAAATCATTTTTGTCAGTGCTAGGTATCATCGTCTTATAGATATAATTCTTAAGATACTCGTATGTCTTTTCATACCTCCTTGTTTCCGAGAGGAGAGCAAATCTTCCTTTCTCCACATGCAAGAAATTTTCCAGTGTTAATAACCATGTACATGTCTTTGATTACCAGGTTTCAGATATCCAGTTTTACCATTAAGAATTCCTACCATTCAAAAAGAGTTTGTTATCCAGACAAGTAATTGACAGTGTGTTGGAATTTTATTTATAAATATTTTATTTATTTATTTTAGAGAGAGAAAGAAAGCAAGGAGAGGAGCAGAGGTTGAAGGATAAGCAGATTTCGTGCTGAGCATGGAGCCCGACACAGGGCTCAATCCCATGACCCTGAGATCATGAACTGAGCTGAAATCAAGAGTCGGATCCTTAACTGACTGAGCCACCCTCAGTGGAGAGTAATCCTACTCTATTTTCATCTATGCCCTCAATATAAAACCTTGTTTCTGAAGGAAAAAAAAAAAAAATGGGACTCATTTTACATGTGTTCTGAAAAAGTTGCAAGTAATTACATTTTAATCGAATGAATGATATGATAGAAAGTGTATACATTTGGATTTTGAAAGATCTAGGGCTGACTAGAAAATCCATATATCTTTAGGAAAGTGTATTAATTTTTATTTGAGCATGGCACAGTTTCAAATTAATTCTACATGTTGGGATCCGATTACAATTTTATTAGAAGATAAGAAATAAAAGTTATGTCATACGATATACGAGTAGCCAGTCTTTATTTAGTAATAAAAATACTAATTTTTTAATTCACAATGATTTCATAAATACCTTAATAATAAACACAGCTTACTTTGAAGATATTAAAATTCCATTATTTACTGATAAAAATACCATTAGCTCTGACTTAAAACTGATATTGAGACAAATTTGCTGATTTCTAGAAAGATTCAAAATCTCCATGCATTAATAAATCCATATCAGATGAAAGAGAATAATATTCTTAAAGTGAACAGGGATAGTTATTGTTGCAAAATAAGACAGTCTATTTCACTTACATACTGGTCACTTATTTTGGTGGAATGACAAGTTATTTTGAGAAATTCACCTCTTCTGAGGAAAGAGATAATCAAAGTGCAATTTTCAAATCTTTAATCCTTTAACTCCCTTTATTAGTAGAAATTTATACATATCTGCTCTATCGTAAGTGACTTAGAACCATCATCATCATTTTTACCATAGTCGTTGCACACCCCATTAAAATAACCATCATCTTTATGACTGCCTTTTTTTTAAGCTCAGTTTTCTTTTTGTATTTTACTTAAGTTCTTACCTGTTAATAATCTGATTTTTAATTTTTCGTTATGGCTATATAATAAAATTAAAATTTTGGGTACAATCTATAAAGTTAAAAAATAATAATAAACACGTGTGCCTACCATTCCTCTTAAGAAGTACAACTTAATCCATAAACTTTGAAGCTTTCTGTGTATTTCTTCTTGATTTACAGACAAGTGAATGTAAAATGATATTGCATTGTGGGTTTATTTTTCAAATCCTTGATTATAATTAAATTAAGCATCTTAAATTGTATTGGCCATTTTTTTTATCGCTGCAAAAGAATAATTCATTTTGTCACTTTCTCTATTTTCTTTGGAAAAAATTCTTAATTGGAGTTCTTTTTTTTTTATTATGTTATGTTAATCCCCATACATTATATCATTAGTTTTTGATGGAGTGTTCCATGATTCATTGTTTGCGTATAACACTCAGTGCTCCATGCAGAAGGTGCCCTCTTTAATACCCATCACCAGGCTAACCCATCCTCCCACCCCCCTCCCCTCTAGAACCCTCAGTTTGTTTTTCAGAGTCCATAGTCTCTCATGATTCATCTCCCCTTCTGATTTCCCCGCCTTCATTCTTCCCCTCCTGCTATCTTCTTCTTTTTTTTTTTTTTAACATATAATGTATTATTTGCTTCAGAGGTACAGATCTGTAATTCAACAGTCTTGCACAATTCACAGTGCTCACCATAGCACATACCCTCCCCAATGTCTATCACCCAGCCACCCCATACCTCTCACCCCCTACCACTCCAGCAACCCTCAGTTTGTTTCCTGAGATTAAGAATTCCTCATATCAGTGAGGTCATATGATACATGTCTTTCTCTGATTGACTTATTTCACTCAGCATAATACCCTCCAGTTCCATCCACATCATTGCAAATGGCAAGATTTCATTCTTTTTGATGGCTGCATAATATTCCATTAAATATATATACCACTTCTTCTTTATCCATTCATCTGTGGAAAGAGCCAAGATGTCCATCGACAGATGGAGTTCTTTTTCTATTGTGGATATTATTCCTGCATCAGTATGTTTTCTCAGAGTTATTTTCTTCTAGTGAGTAGCTTTACTTACTTTATGATGTCTGTTGATAAACAATAGTTATTAATTTTAAAGTAATAAAATTTATCATACTCTGTAAATAATAACATTTCTCATATCTCTATGGTTAGTAATACAGAAGAACTGCTTGAGAAATATTAAACTTTGTGTTTTGTTGAAGTAATATTTTCTAAAATTATGAAGATAAGCTTCTCTGGTCTCTTCTAAAAATTTTAAAGTTTTGCCTTGTATAAAGTACTTAATCAATCTAGAATTATCCTTAGAATAAGTTGTGAAGAATCATTTTTAATTTTTCTTCTTTTTTTTGAAATGGAAATTGCCAAAGCACATTCAAACGGTCTATGTTTCTTCCCAAACTGTTCTTCGGTGGTAGCTGTGTCATACATCAAACTTCTACAGTGCAGTAGAATATAAGCAAGAATCTTTTCTTATTTTGTTCGTTGACTTATTTCAATCACCAGAGCTATCTCTGACACAAATAGACTTTTAGTAAATTTGTGATGAATGAGTACATTTGGCTGTGTTTCTAAAATCTATTTAGCAATTTATACATTTTCAGATTTTGTTTTTCTATTTAACCTGCCCTCAAACTTGTGGACATAAAGCTGTTCAAAATATTCTCTCACTGTATTTTTAAAATCACTCCCGTAGTTAATAAGAAAAAACAAAACCTGTACATTCCTATTCCTAATAGTGTTTGTTTATTTTTCTTCCTTTTTTTTTTTTTTTGAATTTTTTTGAATCAGGCTTGCCTTAAGTTTTTCAGTTTTATGAAACTCTTCAACAAACTGACAAACCAAGGTTTGGCTTTCTTGAGTCATCTATTTAATTTTTATTTTCTTTCTCATTTTCTCATATAATAATATTACTTTCTGCTTTATGTTTTTATTTTTATTTTTTTGAAACCTCTAGTTTGAGTTTATTAATTTTCAACTTTCCTTCTTTTCCAACATAACCATTTTAACACAGCAAATTTCTCTTCACACACTGCCTTAATTTAGGTCCCACAAGTTTTAATTTGTTAATGATCATTGATCATTGTAAGCGATTTCTAGATACCTTTATGTTTCCCCCTTTATACCTATGAGTCTGTTCTCAATTGTTTTTTGTTTTGTTTTGTTTTAATCTTTGTAGATTATTTTTTTCTTAATTGAGTTGTAGTCATTCAGTGTAGTCTGTATGACTTAAACTTTGAAATTTGTGGATACTTATTTTATGGTTAAGGACAGTGTTTCTCTATTGAAGGAGTTATATATATATATATATATATATATATATATACATATATATATATATATATACATATGTATATATATATACATAGTTAACTTCCTCTCATGCCCTAAAAATACTCCTATCATTACATTTTGTAAAATGCAATAAATGGATAAATAAGTAAGTACAAAAATAAAATTTTGAAGGGCATACAAAATGTAAATGTATATCTTACTATTCATTTCAACAAACAGAAATTTATATTGCAATAAATATAATCAGAACAAACAGTGGAAGAAAGACAAGTATTGTAAAAACTAAATATATTATTCAATAAAATTCTACATATAGATGATAAATGTAAAGAATTGCTACTAAACTAAACTCTGTTCTGGTGTCATAACAAAACTAAAAGTTACGAAGAAAAGAGCAACTTCACATTTTAAATACCCAATGATAGCCTTTGAGAAGGTACCATGTCTATAAATATTTAAAGTTTTTAGTGTAACAAATAGACTTGCTTTTTGCCTATACATATATGTAATCTAGATTGAATTTATAACCATGACACTCTTAGGTGATGACATATAGCTAACCTGTTGATATATTTTGTTTTAAGAATATTCATAGTAGAGTGTATCAGTTATATATTGATGCATAACAAGTTACTCCAAAACTTAGTGGCTTAAATGATGAACATTAATTACTTCACAGTTTCTGTGGGTTAGGAATTTGAGAGCAGCTTAGGTAGGTAGTTCTGGCTCAGGATCTCTAATTAAGTTGTTGTCAAAGTGTTGACTAGAGCTGCATCCTCTAAAGGCTTGAGCAGTACTGGGACCCTCTTCTGAAATGGCTCACCCACATGATTGCTGACAAGAGGACTCACTTCCTCATTACACGGTCCTCTCCATAGGCTTGCTTGATTGTTTTCCCAGAACAAATGGTCCAAGGTAGATAGCAAGCAAGAAACCTTAATGCATTTAATGAATGACCTAGTCTCAGAAGTCATACCACCATAATTTCTGCCATATTCTGTTAGAAGCAAATCACTGAGCCCAATCCAAAAGAGATGGGATTAAGTTCTACATCTTGCCAATTATTTTTCAATAAAATAAACACACTAAATCTAAGTGAGTTAAAAAAAAAATCCTACCTCTTGAAAATAGGTTTATGAAAGGATTTGTGGACATACCCTCAAATCACTATAAAGAAAAACTAATATCAAAATAATATGTTTACAGGCATGCAAGAGGAAATTTTAAGATCAAGATATTCATTTTTAGCTGCTATCTAAAATGATTCAACTGATGCTTTATTTTTTAATTTTATTTTTAATGTACTATCAGTAGCCAATTCCAACAATTTGTCTTATAAAATTATAGGTAAATTTTAATTACCTTTTGATGAAGGAAATGGATTCTATATTCATGAATTTCATATGCACATGTTCTTTTGTTAGAAAATAATTTTGGAAGATAAAATTAAAACATTCTCTGAAATTCATACAGAGTTTATTGATAAGTTTTCACATATGTACAACATTGACACACCTACTTCATAAGTAATTGTGAAATTATGGTATACATCATCTATAGAAACTTGTTTTCAGTCTAAATTTTATCTTTGCACTTTTTTTAAAGATTTTATTTTATTTCAGAGAGAGAGAGTCAGAGAGAGAGAGCATGAAAAGGGGGGGAGTGGGAGAAGAAGAAGCAGACCCCCCACTGAGCAGGGAGCCCGATGCGGGGCTCGATCCCAGGACCCTGGCACCATGACCTGAGTCGAAGGCAGACACTTAACCGACTGAGCCACCCAAGAATCCCTTATCTTTGCACTTTGATCATGTGCATGTATGATCATGAGAAAATATATGGCATTCTTTCTATGCATGCAGGTAAATGCCAAAGACAACAGACAAAATAGCGTGTCTGCTGCCCAATTCTTACCTTTAAAATTTGGGGGCCAGACTAGTTTGTTATCTTGCACAAATTCTAAGTTTAATGTGTATTATAAATATTCTGAATTACCTTCATCATATCTTAACAATTCAATAAAAGTTATTTATGATCAATTTCCATATTATCACATAAGAGAATATTTTCAAACTTAATGGATGGTCTTTACATAATTCACAGATTTTAACTATATAAGTACACTTTTTAGTAGAGCTGATTGTTAATTATAAAAAATATCTAGATGAAAGAAGCAATATATTATTTGACATTTGGTGCAAATTCTTCATCCGAGTAACTGTTATTGTAGCTGCAACATCAGAACATACTTCTCTACAATATATAGAGTCCAAATCACATTTCCACACTGATCTTGCTCTTCGATATTAAACAGTGTCAAATTATTATAAAACTTTCTAGGTGCTTGCTATTAGTTTCTAAACATAACTTTGTTAGGGACTGTTAACAGGCATTCATGAATTGTGGTCTGTGGACCACAATTTGAGTAGCACTGACCCCCAATATGGCCTTCTTGAAAAATGTCCTTGTGAATATATTCTACTCATTGGATGCAGAGTTCTATATTTATCCATTTGATTAAATTTACTATTATCCAAAACAAAAACAAAAAAAAAACCCAACTTATTGTTTTCCAAATCTTCTCTACATTTATTGATTCTGATGTATCAATTTATAAATTTCTGAGTATTATGTTTTCCACTATGGTGGTAGATTTGTCCATTTTTTTCTATAGCTCTCCCATTTTTTTCTTTATATATTTTGAAAAAGCTACATATATATATGTATATATACATTTAATATATAATAATAAATATATGTATATTTAAAGATACTATTTAAAGATACTACCCTATAATGATTAAGAATATGGGTTCTGTAATTAGACTACTCTGATTAGAATACCAGCTGCCTGACTATTGGATAAGATTTTTGACATAGAAATTTAAGTTTCTTTACCATATCTACCTCATAGTTGGGTGGTTGCTGAAAAGTTAATGAGCTAATGTAGGTAGAGTACTTGAGTGATGGGTTTATAGTAAGCTCTTAAAAAACATTAACTAATGCAATCATTTGTATCTCCTAAAGCTGTCAATCCAATATATATTCATTAAATACATACTGAGTAAATATTAAACAAATGTCAAGAGCTAACCTAAATTATTGCAAGTTGTTTCATATTACATGCAGAAATATCAGAAAAAAATTTAGAGAAATAGAACAGAGAAATCAGCCACAGATTAGAATTCCAGCTACAACCCTTTCAGCTCTTTGGGTCCTCCTACCATTTTCCTAACATCTCTAAGTTTCAAGGTCTGTATTTATAAAATGAAGGCTAATAAATACCAAGTTCTTCCATTTCATACCTTTAAAATTATTTATACCATTGTCTTTAATGGCTTAAGTCATCAGTAATTGGTGTGGGAAATTTAGGTTCTTATCAATACCAATGGAAATCATAATTTTGGATAGAGGCAGGAGTGGGAAACATGGTACCTCTTATAAGACACTAATTATGGGGTGCCTCAGTGGCTCTGTTGGTTGAGCCTTTTGCTCAACCTTTGCTCTGCCTTTGGCTCAGGTCATGATCCCAGGATCCTGGGATCAAGCCCCGCATTGGGCTCTCTGCTTAGTGGGGAGTCTGCTTCTCCCTCTCCCTCTGCCTCTCCCCCCCAGCTTGTGCTCTCTCTCTCACCCACTCTCTCTTTCTCTCAAATAAATAAATAAAATCTTAAATGTTACATGCCTAACATCCTCACCTATTTTTCTGGCCCTGAAAACTAACATTGGAATCCAAAGGAAAAAACTATGTGCATATAAAATAGCATGCCTACTGCCCAATTTTTATCTTTTAAAATGTCATCTTTTCTTTTTTTAAAGATTTTATTTATTCATTTGAGAGAGAGAGAGAACACAGAGGGAGAGTGAGAGGGAGATCAATCGGAGCCCTGATCAGAGAGCCTGACACAGGGCTCAATCCTAGAACCCTGGAATCATGACCTGAGCAGACGTCCAACGGACTGAGCCACCGAGGTGCCCCAGAATATCAGATTTAATATAATTGTGTTGTTAGTATCTATGAGACCTATAAACCAGAACCATTTTTTGATCTTCAAGCTCTCTATTAAAAGACTTTTAGGATGCTAATAAAATGGTAATAGGAGAATTGAGTGGAAGTGTCCTTAGTGAATTTAACTTGGAAACAAGGGAGGCATAGAGACAATTATGGTACTTAACACCCCCAAACCTATTCGGGGTCCACCTTTACTGCAGCGTTCATGATTCAACTTCTCAAACAATTTGAAAAGAAATGTATTTAGTTATAGTTTTACGGGACGCTTTCTTGTTACATTAAGTCTGCTTTAGGGGAATAGTGATTATCGGGGACATCCCCCACCTCCAAATACCAGCAGCACTTGTCGTGACAGTTGAAATAATGGAACACAGAATTTCCCCTGGCATTTCTTGCAAATTGTATCTCAAATGTCATATTCCTACAAAAACATGGTAACTAGTATTTCATGAATTATCGAAGAGTGAATTATTTTCTTCAACTCATACATGCTATATTGAAAATTATCTGGAAAGTAATAATTACAGTACTGTGGTCTTTCTCATCACAGATATATTTTTTTTAAGATTTTATTTATTTATTTGAGAGAGAGAGAGAGAGAATGAGAGAGAGAACACGAAAAGGGGGATGATCGGAGGGAGAAGCAGGCTCCCCGCTGAGCAGGGAGCGCGATGCGAGACTCGATCCTGGGACTTCAGGATCATGACCTGAGCCAAAGGCAGTCGCTTAAGCAACTGAGCCACCCAGGCGCCCCATCACAGATATTTTGTATGTGTGTATTTCTTTATGCCATCTTTTCTAGAATTTCTGTATTTTTCCAATCCTGTTTACTAGCTGATATGGCCATATACTTATCCCCTCCCCCCCCCAAACTATATTATTTTAACAGAAAAAAGAAACGTATTTCTAAAACAGTGCATTCACTGAAAGTATGGTAGATACAGTTGCAAGGAATTGTACTCATTTTTCTTAGCTCTGTTAGATCATCAAATTTTCAGTTTGTGAATCCCAAAAAAACACAGATTATCACAGTGGGCCAGTAGATAGGTATTGATGTTTTATTATTTTTTTTTCATTTTTTGGATTTTTTTTTAATTTGTTTAAAATTTCCTTCTGATAATAAATTTATGGTTGTTGTTGAGTATTTGGAAAATTATTCATCTGAAAATTAAAGTTGCTTATCATTATCCATCCTTATTTAAAAATTGAAACTAAAACTAATATTTTATACATTTCCTTAAGTCTCTCCTCAATTTTTAAAGTAAATTAAGAACTTGCTATGCATTTATCTTATCTGTGCTTATAAAAACAGATACATGAACCAAATAAATTACCAAAACAATTCCCTAATAATTAGAGAATGCTTATACACTTGGTGCTAAAATTTAATTATCTAATTCTTTGTAACCATACAATATACTGTCTATATTGATTTTTAAACAAATAAGCATGTTCATGACCACAACTCACATTTTATTCTATAAACTGTTCTTCCTTTGCCAGGCCATTTTTCCCCCTATTCTCACTAGAGACAGAGGGCAAAGTTGCTGTTCTATTGACAAGATTCTAGTTTCGGACCCTGCAATGATTCACCTGGGTGTGGAATTATTTCCCTTGAAAAGCAACAGGGGAGTGCTAAGATGGTAAAGTAATAATTACTTCCTTCAGCAGCAATAGTTTAGGGAAAAGCTCGAAGACATATGGGCTGAATATTTAGCAGACAGTGATAATGGTGAGGTCACAGATATGACTCTGTGGGATGCTAGCAAAGCAGTATTGCAAGGAAAATTGATTGAAATCTTTGCCCAAAAGAAAAGGGAAAGGCACTACAAACATCAGAGTTAGGGACTAAAATTAGGAGCCTCCAAAAGGAGCATATTAAGAAGAGTAAGGCTAAAACTAATTGATTTAGAAAATGCCAAGGGGAAACTTAATAGGATTCTAAATGAGAGGATGGAGTATCTAATAAAGCTCAATAAGAGCAAGTTTTCTTCCCATGGCAATAAAGCAGATACTATCTTGGCCTGCTAACTTGGAGGGAGAACACAGCTGAGACTAATTAGGGAAATTACGGGACAAAAAGTGGCCCCACTCTAACCCCAGTGAAACAGGAACCAGCATTGTTCTTTATTATTCTTTCACAGACACATGTAGCATTAAAATGTATGGGTTACTTTAAATTTTCTAGACTCAATTGATGACAATCTGTAGTCTACTCATTCAGTGGGCTGTTTATATGCCTGTAGGTTTGTGACATTTCAGTACCTTCTCTGTTAATACAATGTGGAATTTGGGACACAATAAGGAAAGTAATGGAATACTGTGAAAAGGTCACTAGACCAGGTGGAACTCAAAACACCTGTGTTGAATCTTACGCCACCCACGACTTGTTAAACGATTTTCCTAAGCTCCTACATAAAAATTAAAGCTTTCCTACTTGAATTTAACAAAACAGCTGTTGTCTTTTTAAGAGGATAGCAAGTAAAGCAATAAATATTGCAACAAAATGTCAAAGAGACCCTTTGTGCAAAGAGATGAGAAAAAATAAAGGAGAAAATGATAACAAAATGACAAAATCTAACCTCATAAGATGACTCTCCGAGTGTCCTATGGTAGCAAATAAGCTAAAATTGGTCAAGTGTGTGTCATACCAGGTGTTTAGTTGTTTTAAGAGAAATCTTCAAATGGCTCAGAACCAAATTGTGGATGAACAGACGTGGAGGAGAGAACATCACTGGGCAACATATGGTTTTGCCATTTATTATCTATGTGTACTCCAATAACATCACATATTCTGTTTCCTCATCTGAAAAATGAGAATAATGTTGACACTGAAGGATTGCCCTGATAACTAAATAAGAAGAGACTTCTAGTCTCTAGTAAATGTTCGATGGTATATATTTGTTTGATGGTTATGGTTATCAGTTAGTTTTCTTAATAGCATTTATCTATTTTTAAAATGATCAAATTATATAAATAGAATAATTTAAGCTAATCATTTATTCACTGTTTATTCATTAATTCTTTCATTCATGCAATAATGAGTCATAGTGTACTTCTCTGATAGTCCAGAAATCACCTGTCTTTAGGACATTCAATAAAAAAATAGTTATTAAGTATTTGTATGAATTAGTGTTACAGATTTTGAAAAAAACATTATTTTCACATTTGCACCTAAACCACACTGTGAAGTGAGCAGGTCTCCGAGAGAAGAATCAAAAAAGTGAAAAAAAAAAAAAAAAAGAAAAGGTTAGAACAGCAGAGATGCAGAATGGTTAAAAAAATGTGAAAGTTGGGCGCCTGGGTGGCTCAGTTGGTTAAGCGACTGCCTTCGGCTCAGGTCATGATCCTGGAGTCCCTGGATCGAGTCCCGCATCGGGCTCCCTGCTCGGCAGGGAGCCTGCCTCTCCCTCTGACCCTCCTCCCCTCATGTGCTCTCTCTCTGTCGTTCTCTCTGTCTCAAATAAATAAATAAAATCTTTAAAAAAAAATGTGAACGTTTTTTTAACATTAAAATGTTAGTATTATTTACATTAGGTAAATGTGTTTCTCTGTGTGTATACTTTAGAAAGTATGCAAGTGTGCATTATCAACTATCCAAGTGTATAAAAAATCTTAGTATGACTACAATTCATCTAGTAAATATTTGCTGTGTAGCCAATATGTGCTAGATTCAAGGACAAGTTCTTAAAGGTATTCTAGTGGATAAGATATGGGAAAGATGCCTCCAGAACTCATAAGGGGACTTATGAGAAGTTTTATAGCAACGTACTATGAGGCAGAGGTGCCCCAGCAAAACTTCCAATGCAGATTCACCTGCCAGAAAGATAACTGGGTAACTGAGACTTCATGATGCAACCAGTACACGAGACTGAACTTGATCAACATGAGCGCCTTGCCAAAATGTGCTTTTCTCTATTTCGCCGACTCTCTGATACTGCAGTTCTTTTAGGGTTGAAATTTAGAGTGAATTTGGCTACAAATACCATTTCCTTTCCCCTGACTTTTTTTCCCCTTTCCTAACTTTATCAAGAGTAGTGAGCTATTTATTTATTTATTTATTTAGGACCAGAAGTTGAATTTAATAATAAATGTAGTTGCTAAAGTATCATGTTCATAATTCGTTTAGGTGAGGGAAGATGGTAAACCACTTCTCTACTGTAATTTACAGGGAATTTTCATAAAAAGATCCTGTTACCCCAATTTGTTTTATTGTGGTATGGCTGGCTTTCATGCATTTACCCTGATCTCTGTGATGTCACTTAAAAGATGTGTTGTTATTTTATTTCAGTCTGGATTTCATCCATTTTGCATACCTTCAATTGATATCACATTTACATTTCTACACTATTGGTAGGAATTTCCTAGGAAAACTGATTTTAATTTATCCTGTTTGATTTTTAACTTGTCCATAATGTATTTGTCTCTACATAAGTTTTATTGGGAAAAGAATCCCAAAATGCATAATCCTTAGAAGAACTATTAATTGTTGTTATTATTATTTTTGCTATTTCCAAGAATATATTTACTTTTTTTTTTCCTTTGTCTTTTCAACTTAAAAGCATTACTTTGGCCGTTCGACTTTAAACTTTTCCCCAAGATATGAAAAATTCATAGGGTTTAATAGATTTTTTAAATATCATTTTGCTTATTTTAACTGATGAAAAGAGGGAAAAACTACATGTTTATTTCTGTTTAAGCTTGGTAAGGTCAGACAGTAAAATAGGTTCATGATTTATTTTTAATTTTGATGGTCTCTGCTTAACTTAAAGAACTGATACTCAAATAGGTTTACCTTAAAGCACATAACTGCTCTGTTATGTGTTTTCTATCATATGAAGCAACCCCCACTTTTAGATCCTCAGATGGCTAAGAGGCCACAACAGTTTGTCAAGCAGGTTATTTTAAAGTTTTAAAGCAAGTAACAAAATCAAGAGACTTAAATATGAAAGAGTTTTCATTCATATATGTGTGTGTGTGTGTGTGTGTATTACATAATATGTAATATATAATATATATGATATCTCAAAGAAGAATAATTTTATATATCTCCAAAAATAAACCAAAGTAAAAATATTAATTGAGAATACTTACTTTAGGATTTCAAAACTTGAATGAAGTTTACCATCAGCAGGTTTTGTCTGTGTATCAAATTAAATGCAATCCAACCAGTATTGAGTACCTAATATCAATAAAGCATTTGCTTATTTGAAAATATCTTAAAACCTGAAAAAAACTTATGTTCTTATTACAATGTGTGATAAAGTTGAGGAGAATCATTCTTTTTCACATAATTTTTTGGTGCCAGCCAAGACTATTGAAAAGATGCAATCTAAATAGATTCTAAAGCATGAAATTGCCCCTTTAGTGCCGTTTACTCATGTACTGCTTTTTTTCATCACTGAACTAAATAGCCTTAAATGATCCACTGATTTTTCTTTTCTTCCTCAGAGATTCCATGTCTCATCTCTAACATAAGCAGGTTCACCAAACCTATCCCACTAAGAAACTAGGATGAACTGAAAAGAATATAGATGCATTGCATGGGTATATCTTCTTTGGTTGTTTATGGCCGTATCATTAAAAAAAAGGAGAGATAATGGTGTCTTGAGACATCGTGCAATGTGTTAGGCTTACCAGGTGAGCCGTAGAGATCCACTCTCACCTGTTAGGAATGTATAATTTGAAATATCAAGACAGGTAGAGAAGCTCACAACATATGCAACTTTAGAAGAACAATACTAGACTAGAATATGAAAGGATATTAAATTTGGATGTAAGTGCTTTGTAAGATAGCATGTACAAATACAAGCAAATGAAGACACTAGGGTTTTAATTTTTTAGAAAGAGTACACAGTAAGGGAAAGAACCTGATTGCTGTCCTCTGGTCTGTTTGGAAGGGCTTCATGACAAAGCTGACAGTTTACCTACTTAAACAATGGGCGGAAAAAATACATACAGATATATATATATATATATGAAAAATATATACATAAAAATATATTCCATATATACATATGGAAAAATTATATATGAAAGCACTTCTTGGAAAAATACCATTTGATAATATGAACATTAAATTTACCTGTAGGAATAGTACATTTATGCAAAAATGTAAAATGATCTGTAAAACTTTGTAAACAGAATCATTCATTTGCTCTTTTTAGTTGTTTAACCATTTATGCTAAGTAGCAAGTAGTGTTTTCCCATTAAAAAGATTTTAATTGGCTTTAGTTTGAAAAATTAATGTTCTGCTCTTAGAATGAAGGGAATTCACAGAACTAAACTTTTAAAAAAGAACACTTTAGATATATTTATAGTCTCATGTCAGAATACTTTATAACTCTCTTAGGAAATTTTCAAATATTTTAATTTTTTCAATGTAATATCAGTTTTTCAAGCAGAAATTGCATTGTATAATCTGATAAATTATTGTCATGTTGATGTTATACCTTTGTATGTTTTTTCCTCATTGAATTTTTTCATCCACTGAATAAGTTAGTTTGATGTGAGAAACACAACCAGGTCAACAATTATAATTAATTTTGGAATTTTGTGTCTAGTTAGGTTGTTGCTATATCAATCACATGATGAAAAATGACAAATAATGAAAGCTTTACCAAAAAAATCCCCAAAATATCAGAAAACTCTCCTACTGACTTTTGTCATATTAACAGACTGAATTAGAGGATTTTTAAAAAGTGACATATTATTAAATTTTGACCAAGGGAATTTTTCTTTCTTTAATGTTTTAATGTGGGAAACATAAAATCCAATTTACATCAAACCTTTAGATAATAGAGTGTATATTAATACACGATTCTGACAAAGACTTTGGTGTCCTTTCTACAAAAAAAAGCACAACCATATATCAAAGAACCATCAACCACTGGGACAACTCTTTGTTTTAACTGATGTCGACAAAGGCTCACACATTCTTTGGGCAAAAAAGCAGGTGAAGATCAAACAGCTTACAGGGGAGCTTCCAATATATAGGAATGAGCCTTCTATTTGTTCTATTTCAAGTATTCTTTGAGTAATAGGTATAAGATAGAACACTTTTTGGCAAAATACAGGTGTGAATTCTATAGATTAAATTTGCAAGAACAAGCATTTATTATAATTAGATAAATGTCTACTTTTATTTTCCTTCAGCATTATGTAATTTTGTTTAAATAGTGCTTAACCAAGAAGAGTTTATTTATTCTTTCAGATAATAGATTATTTAAATCTTTCATAGATTTAATAAGATTTGTCTCGCACCTACTGTGTGTGCTCTGGTTACAGCTCTGGTCTAGAATTTCCAACTTTCAGGCCGAGATGAGAAAATCATTGGGAGGAGAACTTGCTAAGAATGTAGCTTACTACACATGCCCATTTTCTTTGGATTCCATCTTCAAATGCAGGGAAGGCTTGGAGATGGAGTTGAAATAAAATAAGTATTTCCAGGTTGCACATTGAAAATTGCTTTCTCGGGGCAGCTGGGTGGCTCAGTCGGTTAAGCCGCTGCCTTCGGCTCAGGTCATGATCCCAGGGTCCTGGGATCGAGCCCCACATCGGGCTCCCTGCTCAGCGGGGAGCCTGCTTCTCCCTCTGCCTCTTCCTGCCTCTCTGCCTACTTGTTCTCTCTCTCTCTGTCAAATAAATAAATAAAATCTTAAAAAAAAAAAAAAAAAGAAAAGAAAATTGCTTTCTCTAAGGAGCCCTGCCTCCTCCATTGGTTATTTCTTCACATGAAAGAGACTTGAACTCCAGCCTGGCTGGCCCTAAACCATCCCTTTGCACTCCCTTTGAGTCAGCCATATAAAGCTACTTGGAATCCATCAACTCTATATTTTCTTTCACATCTGAGACTTCCCGTGTCTGGAGTAGCTCTTCCCTCCATAAGTACAGATCGCCAAAGGAGGGGAAAATCTTACTAAAAGCATCCTGGTTTTAGAATGTCTGCTTAACTACTACTTCTAAAAGATCCTCAAAACAAAACAAGCCTCCTGTAGGCTCTTCTTTACAATTCTGATTACCGCTGTTGTAGAATCACCTAAATCAGACTTTCCTTTTTGCCTGGACTAGAGAGAAAAGTGGGCTCAAGGAAGTGGTATTTGTACCCAGATTCACTCTAAACTTCATCTCTGAAAGAATTTTAATATCAGAGAGTCAGCAAAATTGGCAAAAGTTTATTTTGACCCAAATGCTCATGTTGATTAAGTACAAGTTTAGTGAATGGTTTGCATTAGGACGTCTCAGATTCTCCAGTATGTTTCTGGAAGGTGAGTCAGCTCTGGAGGTTTTGCTGGGGTATCTCTTTCTCTCTTATAGTATGTTGCTGTAAAATTTCTCATGAGTCTCCTAATAGGTTCCAGAGGCCTTTTCCCCCACCCTTCTGTCTGCTGTAGGCTGCTTGAAGGAAGGGTTTATTCACTACTATGTCTTCAGCATTCAGAATATTTTCAAAATGCAGAATTAACTCTGGCAATGTAGGGTTTTATGGAAAGAAGGAGGAAGGCAATGAGAAGATGCAAGAAAAAAATCAAACCAGGAAATCAGGGCAGTAATCCAGGAGAGATGGGAGAGAGCTCTTGAATAACCTTGGTGGAAACAGCCTGGCACATCTGTAAACTATGTACAAAACATTCTGTGCGCCTAGGTAAATTACACAGTTAAAGGAACAATATGAGGTTGCTGTTGATACATAGTTCCAAGCTTCCTTTCTTGGAATAGTCTTAGAATGTTTTAGCCTACCATCAAGAGAAGTTTTTGAAAAGTGGGAAGGTTGTGTATGAAATTACAAAATTCTCAAACTAACACAGTGTAGTAACAATTGATGTTGCTTCTTTAATGGTGAAATTGATGGATTTCAATGGAGTTGTAAAATGGAGTTGTAAAGTGTATGTAATCTAAACACTAAATGAAGCCTTGAAGCTAAGTATCCACATTTCTTCTCCATTTGCTTTTTGAGAAAATTCAGTGGGCATGTTTTGATCACCAGTTAGAACAGTGGGAGCATACAAAACTGGTAAAGTGGGCAGGAATATATCCATTACTCAAAGTTCTCTGTGTTCTCCCTGACCCCTTTTAAGGCCAGAGTTTCCAACTTAATATTTGAATCAGCAAAAACGTGCATATTTCTCTTATCTATTTTGTGTGAGGAAGAATAAGCAATTTCAGCAATCCTGTCATCTATCTGACATATCTAGGATACAGTCCTGTAGTACCCACCCATAGATAATAATGGTGTAGTTTACAGTGTCCATTTAAAACAGGAATATTCAATAAAGCTTCGATCCCTGAGGCGAATGCACTGTTCTATCAGCTAACAAGGTGACTTACTTTCATGCTTTGGTTCCTTTTGAAGCTCTGTTCCTCACCATTCCCTACCCTCTCCATTCCTCTGAATTAAGCACAATTGAGTCTGATGTTTAAGTTCTGTCCACACCTCTCAGGGGATTTCCTTTAAATGGAAGGCAATTGCAAGGGAGTAAAAATTCCTCTTTTTTTTTTTTATAAGAAAAGTATATAATGAAAAATGAAGACATGTTTAAGATAAGATTTACCCAGTCTCTATGTTTTTCTTCTTGTTCCTTCAATGCGATATAATGCTGATCTTATAAGTTTACACTATTTCCCCAAAAATAAAATATTCAAGAGAAAAGGATTTATATTATATTAACATTTTAGATAGAAATCTTTTCTTTTTTTCTAAGATTTTGATAATACAATATGTCATATATTTCCCATATTATGCTGCTTACTATCTAAAACAACACTTGATGTAATACAATTTGATCTTTAAATTCATGGAGCATGATTTTCTTAAAGCTTTTCCAGTTTGAACTCATAGTAAGAACTGAACCAAAGGGAGAACCAAATATATATACCAAATATATGCATATATATGATATTTAATGGATATATGTATGATATTTAAATTAAATGATAATAGTGATAAGTTACTTTAATTCTGTATGTTGACCAAAGCTCATTGAAATCTCTGTCATAGTATCTATAAACATGATAACAGAAGCTTATCAGAGACTAAATTGGAGACTTATAATATGCTAAAATTTATGGCATAGATTTAAATTTTTGATGCCATAATAACCTTATCAGATAAGAGTTATTGAATTCAAGTACTTAATCATGCATAGCACCATGCAAGTTTTGGACAAAAAGAGAAAAACCTGTCTTGATTTTAATAAAAGAATCACCCAGATATTAGAAAATGTTCTTAAATTCTAATTGTATGAACTTATAGTGGGGAAAAGAACAAAGAAGCAAATAAAATAGCCTTAGCTGGAATGAGTGTGTCCGTAAGCTATAGAAGAGAGGAATAAAATTTTTTTTTAATCTCTAAGGGATATATTTGTACATTGTATGGATCCCTTGCAGGCTAATTGGCCATCTGATACATTTTGGCACTTGTGTTCGTCTGTCGGGGTTCTAAACTAAAATACTGAGTCCACTTTTGACTCTTTTGAAAATATTTTGATGTTTTAAAATGTATAATTCAATCATTTTAGGGAAAAAAAAATAAGGTTTCATTTATTGTGAATTGGTTCTCAGGATTTGGGTGGTGGTGTGGGTGGGGGAGAGTTGGACCAGAAACTTGGTCCAGTTAACAGATTAGATTATTTTCAGATTGCAGCAAATTAGAGTCATTTATGGTTTTTAATTGACGGTTCAGACTTGGCATTTATACACAGAAGGACATTTTGGAGAAAAATTCTAATAGTAACTTTACAGAATATTTCCAGGTCTCTACTGAGCATTCTGCTATGTAAATGGACTATGCTAATGTGTTTGACTAAGAGTTATGGTTGGAATCGTTCTTAGATCCGTTCTGCCACTGTGCAAATAGATAAAGCCTTAGGTGCCTTTATGCTCCACTAAATATTGCTAGTAAAATTCCTTGTGTTATTAACATATCATAAAATAATATTTGCTTTCAAGCCCACTATATTCAAGAAACATAAAAACTGCTCTACTTCAGATTTAATTGACCACAGGGTTAGTCCACATTGATAAAATCTGAATTATAGAAGAGCTTAAAAGAAATGCCGTTTTTTTCACTGTCCTACGGTCTCCTAATAGATTATTAAAGGAAATGGATATGAATGATTTGTTATGAGCCTTGCTGTAATAATGTCCTTGAGTCCACACCATGGAACTACCTTATAAGTAAAGTCATTGTAGAGAAAGTTTATTTTGGTGACTTAGTAATTAAATGCTCCAAATGATGTCCAAGACAAATGTGCCCCTTTCCTATCTCTAGTTAATAGAATCAAGGTTTCCTAGTACTTGCCATGTGAAATTTCCCTTCCTTTCATACATTTCTTAAAATCTTATTCAGTTTTTTAACCTTTCCCTCATAGATAGTAAACAGATTTTTTTAAAATCTGTTTACTTTATGTGTTTACTTTATGTGTTTAACTATAAACGCATAAAATAAACACATTTATTTTAACCTAGATCCTGTGAAATAGTCACAGATATTAACATTTGTGTTGTCTAAATGAATAATGTTATACTGTACCACATTTGTAATGCACTAAACTTGACAAAAGAACATCTTAAATCCCTTTAAAAGCAGTTGATTGATGTCAAATTATGTTCACTAAAATTCTGTTTCTTCTCAGTGAAATCTTATAGTCAGCACTCTGGTCAGCTCTTTTAATTCCTTTCCTTTGTGTTTTTAAGATATTTACCATGCCAGCCATGAATCACTCCACTGCATCATCATACATCAGCTTTGCTTTATAAACATTATTAAATTACTTTAGGTATATTACTTTATTTGAGCACCAGAAATCAAAACAAAACAAAACCAACCATAGAGTCAGCATCCCTTTTCACAAAGAGAAGCTCACAACCCAGACTTGGAGCTCTGGTTTTAACCCATCTTCTTTTTTCAATTTTAATCTGTTTAATTTTATACTTTATTTTATTCATTGAGATAAAATTCATGTAGCATACAGGTCAACCATTTGTTTATACATTTATTTTTATCCAAGTGTAATTGACATACAATGTATTAGTGGCAGGTGTATAACATAGTGATTCAACATTTGTATATATTACAGTGATGACCATGATAAATTGAGCTACCATCTGTCACCAAAGTTGTTACATATACTTAACTATATTCCCTATGCTATACACTGTAATCCTTTGTCTTCCATATTTTATAAGTGAAGTCATTCTGTGACACCTGAGTGCTGTTCTTCCTAAAAAAGAGAATGCTGAGCACGAAATATGAAATGTGTCCTTTAGCCATTTTCTCTTGTACCACAGTGCTAAAAATGTCCTATATGGGAAAATTCTTTGTTGTTGTTGTTGAATTGTAGTACTTGAATTATAGTTGTTGCTGTTGAATTGCGGTATGCTGGCGCAGTTTATAACAAAGTGTATCACTGCTCTGCTAAAGCACTGGAAGTACCCACTTCAAATGTGCTCATGACTTGTTCTTGCCAAGTTTAAGTACATAGTCTAAAGATGGGGCTTTCCAGTTACCTATATTATATAAAGACTTTTCAAAAGTTAGTAAGGGACAGGTTCTCTTTCCCTACTGCCCATAACAAGTTGGGAAAAATTTTTGCTTCGGTGTGGTGTTCTTTTAAACAGAACTTAGCACTTATACTTCTGTGAGGGAGCAAAGATGTGATAAGATAAAAGAAATGAAGCTTCAAGTTATCTTTCTAATCCTCATACCTGGGATTACTTTCAAAGAGTGTGTTTGCTCTTATCTCAGGGGAAATTCCTCTTCCCTTGGACTACAATGTTCTGGTAAAGTATTTTAGAAAACATGGTATACTGTTTGTGAAGATAACAAAAAGTATCCATCTTTTGAGAGTCTCTTACACAGAATAATATATCAAATACATGTATTTATTCTTTTAGCCTGTTTCTAGACCTCCGCTCCTTTCCCAAAGACAAAGTATCAAGGAAGAACAAAGAATTTTTCTTCTCTGGGCTCAAAAGATTGTCTGAGGTGGGCTTTTCATCAGTTTTCAGACTCTAATCCAAGCTTTTATTTTCTGTCTCCCTAAGTGATGGCTGGTACAAATGCAATTCTCCCGTAGAAAAGCCATCAGCTAATCAGTTATCCCATTAAGCACGTTTTTACGTTTGTCTTGCCTTCAAGTATTATACAGAAAGAAATGAACACATAGGTTATCTGCAAACTACATATTTCAGACAAAAATCAGTTTATCATGTTATAAAGCAGTATCCAATGGATTAAAATTATATACTAGTTTACCACTCTTAAAAGGAAGGGAGGTTTGATATAAGTGTCACACTATTCTAAGTTTCAATCCAGAAAAAAAGCAACAGTTAAAAAGATAAAACCTAAAAACTTAATGTTTTCTCAACACCACGTAATCAAAAGCAGGATTATTAAGAATTTCAAGGACAAAGTGTGTGGGGGGGGCCGTGTTTCAACTGTTGAAAAGTGTCAAAGAAACTATACACAGCTGGAGTGTAATTCTGTTCTAATCCACAGATGGACACATGGAGGAAGTTGAAGTAGGTTTTCGTTTCTGGGAATAGACATTTATGTTCCTTTTAGGAGATTTTAGATTTAATATCATGTATATATGGAGAAGACAGGATTCTTGCAAACTTTTTTTTTTTAAGTTTTAAATCTGTGTTCTGTCGATTTGTATCACAATTCCTAGATTTAACTGAAGAGCTTTGAAGGAATTGAGTAAGAATCATTTAAATAAAGATTTTCCCTAATCTCTCCAGGTTTTCATAGAAAAAAGAAAGAAAAAAACCTGACTGTTTCTGTTGGAAATAATTAGCAGACCATTGCATCTCCTTAAGGGGTAATTTGTTACTTGTGAGTTAAGTATACCTTTATTATTTATGTTAACAGCCATCTGAAATCTTTTTACTAGTAACTTAAAAGATACTTTACTTTGAGTAAAGCTCAAAGTTTGACTCCCAACATCACAACCAAACAGAATTGATCCTGTCAAATATAATTTAGAGTATTGATGTGTTTGCTAGTCCTTTGTTTAGGCTCCTTTTACTACATTATCCAGTGCTGATTTCACATTAATTGGTATTTAATCTTACCCCCTGGCTGTGGGATTTCAAAAAATATACCTCAATTTATATGCAAATATTGTGCCAAGAAGGTAAGAGCTTTAAATGTTTTCCTTTACAGAACTTCCTGAAAGGTACACCACTCCAATTATATATACTGAAGAATATACATAGGGATTTGCTTTATTGTCCTTTACAAATTGAGATTAACTAAATTATCTAAAATATGACTTACAGAAAAGTGAAAAAAATAATAAAAATCATTAATATTTGTATCATCTAAAATGTGTTATTTTCCATTTAGTAAACACTAAGTAGTTTAGTTCTTCCTGGTAAGGATTCTATTACCTGCTGAGGATAGAAGGAAAAAAATGATGAGATGACCCCTGACTTTAAGAGGTTAATTGAAAAAAAAAAAAAAGAAAAAAAAAGAGGTTAATTGATAAGAAAAAGACTGCTGCAAACACACAGGTTATATATGAAGAAAAGGAAATTTTTCTCAAAATGAGTTGGTGAGGTAGCAAGTACTTGTAAAAGTGGACTGGGATCAGTTCAACTTGGGCCTTATCAGTCAAGAGAGACCTGGGAAATGTGTGTTGGCCATGAAATGATGGATGATTGAGTGTACTTGAAATGATGGATGATGTGGGCAGGAGAGAACATAAGGAAGACCATTTGTTGCCGGTTGGGTTCTCTGGAAGCAGATGCTGAGATGAAGTTTGGAGTTCAAGATATGTATTAGGAATGAAACCTTGTGAAGCAAAAGCAGAGCAAGCAAGATTGGGCAGAGGGAGAAGCTGAATTGTGACACAAGCTGACAAAGCCTCAGCCAACCCAGAGGAACTCTGCAGCCATTGTTCCCCATCAGAGCATCCTGAATCGGGCCAACATGGATCTGTCAGCCCTTCCTCAGTTGGCCATCAGGAGTGGGAGGGCTTAACCTTGGGCTAGGTGGCCTTCTGTAGTTGAGGTTGACCTTGAAGTTGCTGAGGTCTGGAGGCTGTCTGTAGACCACACTGTCCACAGCTGGGCACCAAGTTCTTACTTGAAGGGAGACGTGGGTAGTACATCTTCACATCCACCATGCCATTCCTGTGTTAGGAAGAGTGTAAGTAAAACATTGGGGTAGAGATGAGCAAGGTTATGTTTGAGGATGGGCAGTCACTAGTAAAAACCTTCTGGAGCTGCAGATCATTGCAGGTCACAATCAAAAGATAGGAGGGCACCATGCAGGGGGAGCTCTTTTATTTTTTATTTTATTTTTAAGTAGTCTCCCTGCCCAGCGTGGGGCTTAAACTCACGACTCGTAGATGGAGAGTCACATGCTCTACCAACTGAACCGCCAGGGGGAGCTCTTGAGTACTAACAGGAGAATTTTGATCCTGATGGGGAGGAAGTGTAAAATAAATGAGAACAGGGTACAAGAAAAGTGACACTTTAGAAAGATGTCATGAGTGCTTTTAGAGGGTGTGTTTCTATTAAGGTAATATGGAGAGGTGGAGAAGCAAGATGATACTTCTCTTAAAAACGATCCTGCGTGTAGATATCAAGATAGCAAAACTGTTCCAAACCAAGTATTTCAGCAAAATATGCTGTTTGAACAAGTGGATTTACGCAAAAAAGACATTTAACCAAACAGATTATTAAAAACAAATATTTTTGTTTAAAAAAGTTCATGTCTGCTCTGCAACCTGTATTTTGGCACATTTTTATTTATCCAATCACCATTAACTGCTCATTCATTTACCAAACAGTTGCTGAACACCTACTAAGTTCTTAAGGTGCATGATATAGGTCCCCTCTTATGTAATGAGGAAGACAAAAATGAAAATAATTTGGAGTAGAGTATTATCAGCACTATAGATAGGAAGCAAAAAGTAGATGCTGGGAAGACACAGAGAAGACTGGAAACTGTGTTACCTACAAGTGACTCTACACGAAGGGCTTTGTGTTCCATGATGAAGTGATGAGGGAATATTAAAAGAAGTGGTATGTCTCCGTTTGTATTTCAGAGAGGTTACCTGGTGACAGCTGGAAGATGGAATTAAGCCTGGTGAGACTGGAGGTAAAAAAGCAAGTTGGGGAGCTATTACAAGCTCTTAGATAGGAGACAAAAGATGAAATTAAGATTTATTGAGCACTTACTATATACAGAGCTTTGTTCTAAATTATATATACACACAACATTTAATTTTCAGCAGGGAAGTCCAAATAAATGTTATTTGGATCTTCCTATAATTGTGTCAACTCAATATTGAATTACGACACTGGCAAAATCAAGTGATTAGGAACTATGATTGACTTTTACAAGTATAGCAATTTAATAGAAGTGAGGGCAAGTGATTACTCACATAAAGGAGATTTATTTGACCAACCAAATCCTTAAAATCATATAATATGTTTTGGAAAAAAAAAATAAGTAGTTTTATGAAAGTTAAGCATCACTATTAAGGGAAAGGAGAGAGTCGATCAGAAAATTTTGTTTAAGAAGTTAAAGTTCTGTTTCTTTTTTCCCAATGTAATATGTATTATTGGGCAAATTTTAATTCAGCCGTACAAATCATACCCTACACACCTGCACATTTATACTCCAGAATATTGGAAGCAAAGTGCAGTAAATATGGTACAAAAGATACAAAGCTGTAGCATACTTTTCACATCCATATGCTTGAGCACTGAGAAATAGAATGGCACTATATTTACAGAGGGAAAAAAAATAGCCTAAGAAAAATACTCTTAAAATTTAGATATATGGGCATCATAAGAATTGGAATAGCCAGCTTGCTGTGTGTGTGTGTATGTGTGTGTGTGTGTGTGTGTGTGTGTTTGTCTTGAATCTCGATTATGAAACTTGAAAGGAGGAGATTCAAAGGAGGGGATAAAAGAAAGGACACAAAATAGATGAATATTTGTAGAGAACTGAAACATTACATAACACCCACCCACCTATCACTGACCCCTTCCTTGAATGCATCCCTGACATTGTACTATTGTATGGATATTATATATGTATATTTGCTTTCCCTCCCCATTAGAATGTAAGCTTTGCGAGGCTGGGTTCCGCAATGTTAAAGACCGTGTCCTCTGGTAGAGAAAATAGTGTCTGGCACATGATAGATGTTCGATCAGTATTCACTGGATGATGAATGAATGAGATGCACGTATTATCTTGTTTTGTTTTATATTCTGGAAAGGAAATAGTATTTTTTTCTTACTTACACCTGAGGAGACTAAGGTTCAGAGAGTTTGAATTACTTGCTCAAGGTTTCCGAGCTGGAGCCAATTTTTGAAGCCAAGTTCATAAGCCCATACCTGTAAAGCACTACCTTCTAAGATATTAAACAATTGTGTCCCAGTGGAATTTTCTTAAAATTATTTGATTTGATTATGTGTGATACACAAAACATTAAAGAGGAATGATGGCTGAAAAATCTTTAAAGATTAAGTTTATGGTTCGCAAGATCTCTATTAGAGAAGAACATCCTCTCAAAAATTAATTGTTAATATACATCTTTTTACTTTGTGACAAATGGTGATGCAGATAATATTTTTAATAATGGCACTCACAATATAATGCATATCCACCTCAAACTTTTTGTCACGTTTATAATAGTTATAGAAAAACAGTGAATTTTTAATTTGCATAAAGTCAATATTGTTTACTACCATTTTCATGATAAAACATAATCAAGTGGTAGGAAACAGAGATCTGAGGATTTTTTATGGCCATTATTTTTAACATGCTGGGCAAGTCAGTTTATTAATTATCTCTTCTCTTGACTAGCACCAAAGTGAAAATGCTTGGCTGGTTTCTCTTGGATGTTAGAGAACAAACACAACTCCTGTGGACTGAACACAGGCTGATGAATATCATTAAGTTATGAGCTCTTTTCATAATTACAAAAATGGATGCCCAGATGCATCTATATATAATCATCTTATTTTTACCAAACTCCTGGTTGGTAATCACTTTAGCTGAATGGATCTTTAGACCATCGGTCTGTATATTAAGGCAGCTCTAAGGAATCAATACGATGAATCACGCTTAATTTATTTTGCACATATAGACATAAACTGAGTTTCTAAAAGCTATCTTTCTATATTTACTCATATTTCACCTCTAAATTTTCAGAATCATTCCAATGTAGTAGTGGTCATTGTAAGTAGACTCCACTTTTTATAAATCAGTTTCAGTTTTTAGGGGGCTGCTATTTTATTAAAATGAAGCAGAAGACGTAGAACTCTGTGGTGAATGCACATCATCAAAAGGCTTCCTGTGTGCTCCTTCATTGTTCTAATCAAAGAAAAGATATATTTTCAATTACGCAATGTCTAATGTCTCACAAGTACCTTCATACAGCCACTAAAAAATACTTGATTCCATTAGTTTGTATTATATAGCGGGCTTTCTACAGTTTATTTTTATTTTTTTTAATTATCACCCATTAATCCTGGTAGTTTCTCTGCCTTTATTGAGAGTTTACTCCTTTTCACTGAAAACGCCCTGGTCACTCAAGCATATGTGTGTGCACACAGAGACATAATTCCCCCATCCTCTCTCCCTTCCTCCTCCTCCTCTTTCTTTCTTATTCATTATCAGATGTTGATTGTATCTAGTATTTCTCCCTTGGATATTTTACTTATTCATAAGGTATTGTTGGTATTTGTAGTGCTTAACACAGTAACTGTTTAACATTTGCAATGTGAGCTTTTTTGTCTATGTAGACATGTTTCTGCCCATCCATGTTTATAAATCGACTACAGAATCCTTGATGGATTTTATTTGACGCCATTTTATTTAAGCTTTTAATAAATACGATTTTTTAAACCAAGAAATTATTTTTTTAATGGCACTCACAAGTTGAACTCCATATTGTTTAAAAAAAAATATATTGTTTTTTTTTGCATTCCTTACCTCCTGTCTGCTTGCAGTTTCAGGAAGGAGATGTCTGCCTTCTCCTCCTCCATCTCATGTTTAAGAATTTTGAATCCCAGTGAATGCTTTTGTCGTTGCTGGAGTTTTATTTTGACTTGCTGCATAATCTAGTGACAGTGCTCTGTCATTTGAAATATCACAGAAATTGACATCATGTAAATTGCTTGAAGTCCACTTGCACATTACTCCGCCTCTTTGAGACCCAGTTTCTTCATCTGTAAAATGTAGATAATAAAAATCACCTACCTCAAGGGCTTGTTATGAGCAATTAATGAAATAATTGTGGAAAATAGCTGATATAGCACCTGACCTTTGGCTAAATTAGTCCTTACTGTTTTTCTGTATGATTGCTGAGATCTATAATTTTTCAAAAACAAAAGTAATGTTCACCAAAAGTCATAGTTCAGCACTCAGGCGATTAGTATTTGTCAAAATTTGGATTATTCTGACTAATAGAGTAAGTGGGGGGGGTTCCCACCCCCGAATTTTCATGGAAGATATCAAATACATGAAGTTCCATCTCAATAAACTGATACTAATTATTTATATTCTCAACACCCTACCAACTTCTTTTCCCGTGTCAAAAGTAATTATACCCCGAAAGTTGTTGTTTTACCTAGTCTCCTTTATAACTGCAGTATCTTTTCTTTCCATTTAGCCATAATAATTATTAGAAAGGGGAATTATGTGTTGAGGTGGTGGAAGGAACAGAAAGAAAAAACAAAGTTGATTTCCATATTCCTAATTTACTTAAGATAGAGAAATAAAAGAATGGGGGCGGGGGCGGGGGGGGGGGGGGGAAGCACCCAGCATAGTAAGTTTAACTCTCCCTTGAGTCCTAGAAGAGCTCACTCTTTATAGATCAGGTACAGTAGTATTCCTTTTATCCCCCTGTCTCATTTTCTTTTGGAAGCACAAAAATATATGCTTAGCTCCAGGGGAGAACGGCTTTCCTCGAGCTGTCGGCTCCAATACATTTATTTCTACACCGATTTGAGAGAGAGAATTCCGTGTTTCTGGGATTGTGAGTGGGTAATTTCAAATTTTCTTTCAAGACAGCTTTACAAGCCCCTCAACTCTGCCTAAATTCACAGTGGGTTTTCTTCTCCAAGTTCACATAAGCCTGGTCTCCGAGCTATGGAATAGGGAATCAGGTATCACAGGCTGTGTGTGTGGGTACATACTTGTGTGTGTGTTTTACCTTAAACCTATCAAATTGGCACTACAGAATTAAAACCCAGGTGTAGACCACTAAAAGAATTAATTTTCAGAAAGTTTTCGTTGCATTTTCTTTATTTGATTATAAGGTATTTCCCTATGGCAATATATCTCACAATGACTTTTATTATAGTATGCTGTTCTTTATTTTATTCCTTACAGGTTCATTCTGGAATACTCAAAGCCAAATTAATTTATATAGCAATTCCCAATCCAGTTTTAAAAAATGACATCTATTTCCTTCTCTCCTCCCTTCCCCCTTCTAAGACTGAAATCAGGTTTATCATTTTAGTAAGTGCTCTAGATTGGATTGACTCAGGATGGGATTACATGGAAGCATGATTTTAGGATCCATGAATAGCGAAGTCATAGAAAATGTATAGATTAACACTGCCAAACCATAAGCGCAAAATCAGTAACAACGATGTTGAGAGACAAAGTCAGCTTGGATTTGATAGACATCTGTGCCTTTGCCTGCTCACCACTTGTTCTAAAAATTTTATGCCTGAAACCACCAAGAATCACCTTGCTCCTTCTATGTTGCCGACGGTTTTTCTGTGTGGTTTCATTCATTTAGCCACAATAGCCTTCACTTTGCTTCAAGGCTGCCCCGGGGCGTCTTCTATCCAGCTTGTGTCAGGAAGTCTTGAGGCAGCTTCTAAACACGAAGTCTTACAGCCTCCTGGAAACTTGGCAAAGACAGCCACAGGTAAAGAGATCAAGTGGCCAGCAGTAAGCGCTGAATTCTGTCCCTTCTCCAAAAATGTGAGTGCCCTAGGCAGGAACCCAATTTGCTCCCCCTAGGGCCAGCTTTGAACAAGTCCTTCCTTCCCTCTGTGTTTGAGTAGGTATGTTGTTGGCACCTCAGATTCTGCAGTAGCATCACCTCCTTCAGGAGGTAATATGCACTTATTAAAAACGACTGCAATTTATAACTATTGTAAGTCACTCAAAATCCTCCCTTACGCGAAATCATCATATTATATTAGGGCCGAGTGCAAAGTTTCCGTTTGCCTACATTTTAATGAGTTGTATGAAGGAGAGTAAAGATGTTGCACAGGTAGGTTTAATTCTTTATTTTTAACTAGCATAGTTAGGTTGGAAAAATGTAAGCACCAAGGTTTCAGAACTCTGCAATTCAAGATGCTATATAAAATGTATTCTATTTAATGAGCTCTGCATTCCATTGACTGTTGAACTATACATCAATGGCATGCCCCTTCCTTTCAACATCCAAACTGTTTAGCTCCCACTAATAGGTACATTAAAAAAGAATCTTGCTACAAATATGAACGCAGACATCATAGCTATATGCATTTCTGCCTATGCTCATACTTTTTTAAAAGCTCCTAAGAGAAATCTTCACAAAGATAAACTGTAACCCTTTTTGTGCAGTGTTTGCTAATGGAGAAAGACATCACGTGCGTTTTTCTGTACATAGCTGAACTGGAGCATCAGGATGATATCAACTAGGAAAAAAATAGAGGGAATTGGAATAATCACTATATCATTATGGGTGTAAACTATTGATAAATTGTTTAGCTTCCTGCATATTTTTTAATGCTTGCTGAAAAATGTGAAAATAACACTTAAAAATCATAAATTTAATCATATAATGCTGTAACAGTGCTTTGAAAACAATGATTATTATTAAATAGAGGTTTATAAGTAAATAAGGTTTGAAGTATTACAAAGGTAACCTAAACTCAGAGAAGCAGTTCAGAATCTTAAAAATAATTTAGAAGGCACAGGTTTGTTTTTACTTTTTAGATTTCCTCTTGTTTCAAATGATTTCTGTGTATTTTACTTTTTTATTAAGAAGGAGAAAGGTGAACTCCAGAGTAAAATTTACCTAAATGCTATCTCTTGAAGGAAAGAAGGGAGGGAGGAAGGAAGGAAGGAAGGAAGGAAGGAAGGAAGGAAGGAAGGAAGG
>NC_058404.1:12571069-12588229 GCF_002201575.2 Neomonachus schauinslandi
AGGAAGGAAGGAAGGAAGGAAGGAAGGAAGGAAGGAAGGAAGGAAGGAAGGAAGGAATGGAGGGAGGGAGGGAGGAGAGAAGGAAAAGGGGAAGGAAAGAAAGAAGGGGTAAGGTAATCATTCTGTTAATCATTCTGACGTTCATTATTTTGTTTATATTAAAGAATTCTCAAATGATCTTGCTTTTATATTTTTAACATACTCATGAAAATACATCTTTCTAAATCAGTTTGGTAGGCGTTTAATAATGAGCAATCCTTAACCAGTCAATATGAATTGTTCGTTACTATCATCTTGGTTGTACATCTTGAGAACATATTTAGGAAAATGCTAATACTCATAGTCAATCACAGAAAAAAATATATATTTGTTCTTGGTTTGCTTCAAATGTTAGTTAAGTTTGCAAGTAGTTTCCAAATATTCTCATCTTTTCAAACAGATTAGGAATTTGTTTCACTCTGATCATCCACACTATATATTGGTCATCCATTGTGGGCATTAAATAGAAAAGAAATATTTAACTTCTGTATTCTCTGAATAAAAGTAATTATCTTTTACCATGAGAGACGATGGACTCTGAAAAACAAACAGGGTTCTAGAGGGGAGGGGGGTGGGAGGCTGGGTTAGCCTGGTGGTGGGTATTGAGGAGGGCACATTCTGCATGGAGCACTGGGTGTTATGCACAAACAATGAATCATGGAACACTTCATCTAAAACTAATGATGTAATGTATGGGGATTAACATAAGAATAAAAAAAAATTTTTTTAAAAAAGTAATTATCTTTTTATCCAGATTATCACAAAGTTGTATCAGCTATACATCTGTATTGAAATACAACCCATAACAACATAGCAGAAGATTCATATTGAATTTTTTCACTTGGAAGCACTGATACTCAAAGAATATATTTTGTGTAACTTTTAAACAAAAATTGTCCTTCTTGTGCAAGGTAAATGGATTTACCCATACTCATTTTTTCTCTCTCTCTCATACACACACACTCATTTGCTCACTCCTATAGTTTTAAAGCCTTTTGGTTTAGATAAATATTTCATACAAATGACAAATGAAAAGGTAACTAAACATTCTTAGTGGTATGAAACTATTTAGATTTCATTTACATAAAATCATACAAAAACTTCCATCATAGGAATAAAATATTTAAATTAAATCAAAGTCTGTGTGCTTATAAACCATTGATTTTTTTTTCTTCTATATTTCCACACATTGGCATAGGATACTGTATTTTGGACTTTGCGCTTTTTAGTAGAGGATCATGCATTATTTTTTATAGAAGTTGTGTTTTGGAACTTGAAGAAATATTACAGTATGAACAAATACCATATGAGACAACTATAAATGTTAATAAATTTGCCAGTAACGTGCATCATGTTAAATGAGATTATTCCATAAATGGTGGAATCTTAGTTCTCTTAGAATTTAAAATAAGTCTAGATTTAGTCATTAGCATTAAGCTCCTTTGTAACTATTATTTATTATTTTTGTTTATAAATACAGTCATATTGTTATTTTTAAGAAAAATGACAGTTGTTATACAAGTAACTCATGAAGCATATAAGCTAATGATTTCCTTTAATTTTGCATAAATTGGCTATGCATTTTTGTTACATAAACATAACCTTCAGTGTAATTTGATACCCTTTCAAATGGTTTCTGCAGTCAAAAAATAATAATAATAAAAGCAAGAGAGAGAGAGAGAGCTTGAATTATATCACGTACGTTACTAATATTGGCTTCCCTGCAAGGTTGAGTAAACAGAAAATAAAATGAAAACATCTGCAGAAAGCTATCCCAGTATGAAATATTGCCATAACATTTCATACCAATCAGAATCACTGTTTACTTTCAATATTAAGACCTACAGTTAGGTAGGACCACTGGCTGAAAATTAAAAGCAAATCTATGGAAAATTGTGGCCAAGGGATGTGTAGGCTACATCTGAACATTTGTTAAATAAATAATGAAACATAAGAAAGAAACCAAACCCTTTCAGAAACCCTTGGATTTTCTTTATGTCCCAGTGCCCAGACAAGTTGGCTGCTTTTCTCACCATTGAGCTATTTTGACTGTCCCCATCCCAGCCAAGGGTGAGGTGGGGCTCATCACACAAGGTCCTGCTCATTTGCTTAGCCAATGACTGCCAGCACCCGAGTCATTGTTTTCAAAGAGCTTGGATAGTCCTTTAACAGGAAAGTCAATTTCATATAACCCAGTTCCATGTGTTTTGTAAAGTACTACTCATTTTGGCTTCTTGGTCTTCTTTTCTCACAGTAAAAGTGCTATAAAACCTGTTCCAATTCACACTGCAGTTTGATGATTGCCTTCTCAGGATTTCATTATCAATGGTTTTTTTTTTTTTTTTATGACAGAGAGAGACACAGCGAGAGAGGGAACACAAGCAGGGGGAGTGGAAGAGGGAGAAGCAGGCTTCCCGCTGAGCAGGGAGCCCGATGTGGGACTCGATCCCAGGACCCTGGGATCATGACCTAAGCCGAAGGCAGACGCTTAACCATCGGAGCCACCCAGGCGCCCCATTATCAATGTGTTTTAAAGTGCTACTGCAGGGGCTGAGGTGTTTTGAAATAACAAATAGGTATAAGACAAATGAAAAGCTGAACATCGAAATGACTTGGGTTCTCAGTGTAGCAGGGAGCGGGGTACCTCTAATTCCTTAGAGCGTTTGTTTATTGCTTTATTACTATTAGGGTTATTTCATTATTAATATAAAATCAAATGCTTCTGCACCGGAGAAGAGAGTATATGACAGGCTTGTCCCGTGAGCAACCACAGAATTGAGTGAAGTCCAGTTTGTGGTTAACAGCCATGAGACATGGCATCTTCTAGCTCTGTGGGGAAGGTGGGGTAAACTTAGTGAGCTATGCAACTTTATTATTTTCTAATAGTTTCTTATTTTTTAAGATTTTATTTATTTATTTGAGAGAGACAGAGCAGGAAAGAGCATGAGCCGCGGGGTGGAGGGGAGGGGGGAGGAAGAGAGGGAGAGGGAGAAATAGGCTCCCAGCTCAGTGGGGAGCCCGAGGCAGGGCTGGATCCCAGGACCCCAGATCATGACCTGAGCTGAAGGCAGTTGCTCAACCAACTGAGCCACTCAGGTGTCCCCATAATCATTTCTTTTAAGGATTTAAAAGTTCATTTTATATGGCAAATCCATAGGAGTATAAGTATACAGCAAATCTGTGTGAGATCGTTTTATTTTCCGTCTTCAAGTCAGACTTGCCAAGGTTTATTTTATGTTCCTAATTCCCCCCAGCTCACTGGTTTTCCTGGTACACACGTTTAAATGACATCTGAGGTGTTAAAATATAGAATCATCCATCTGCATAAGACCTTAGTGTTAATCTAACCAACAGAATGAGTCTCTCATTCAGCATCACACAGGTTGAAAGTTGTAAGACTGTTTACTACTTCACATTAATTACCATCAAAAACTTTTCATGCTCCTGAAATGTTACCTTTCAACTTAAACGGTTGCCAAAAGTTTACTGTTTTTTTTTTTTTTTTTTTGTAGTGGTGTTTTAATGCTTTTGGAGCTCCAGTCAGTTATTAAAATCAGACTGGCTATATAAAACGAAACAAGCCATTTCACATGGATTTTAATTTGACTGACTTATTGCTAAGCTGAGCTGGAAACACTGATTGATCTATGGCGAGATAGATCCTCTGTGTGCTGATCTGCATATAGCACATCCCATCCATGAAGCCAGGACTTGGGGTACTTTTTTGGGGGGTCTAACGGGCATCCCTCTGCTGAAGGTGACAGAACAGTTGTATCTAGGAGACTGGTAGGTTCCTTAGGACTCCTTGTAACTTGAGTGTAGCAGATTGTAAAGGAGTCAGTTTCTCACCTTTTATCTCACTTTTGGTTTAGGAGAGATCTAAAACCAGGCCTCAGGATATAATAAGCCTTCTTAAATTGTTGCTGAACATATAAAGCAATGAATTCATTAACACCTTTATTTCTGGAACAAGGATTCTGAGTGGTTCATATCAAATAAAATTTTAGTCTTAAGGGCAGACATACACTGATAATTTTGTGCTTCCCCCCCTTCTTCTTTTCCTTTTCTTTCTTCTTCCCCTTCTTCTGAATAAGGACACCAAATAAAGCTTAAACTAAAATTAAGGACTGTGTATTCACAGTCCAAAGTACTTTCTTTTCATCATATCAATTTGTCTTTTTTTAAGAAAGTTCAAAATCATTTCAATCTTGATGATTATTACATAAAGGCCAGTTAGAAATGATAGCTCCTGGTCTTGGACTTACTGGAGATCAACAATATTTTAAAACAAATATTGGTTTGTGTTTTGTATACCACAGTCTGTCTGGTTTCCATTCATTTGTCCATTCAGTAAATGCTTATGGAAAGATGCCCATGAACCAGACACTCTTCCAAAGGCTGGTATACAGTGAAGAACCCAGCAGATACAGATTTGCCCTTGGCCTGTCAAAGAGTAGGATTATGGTTAAAGGGATGAGCCAAAAACTAGAATATATCTTTTGCAATCAAGGTAGGACAAAGAATACATCGACTAAGGTATTCAGTGTCACTTAGATCTCTAGAAGAAGTATTTACTTTTATCATGATCCATTATCTTTTCCATAATGACTTTTAATATTGAGAACACATCTAAAATATAGGTTTTATTGAACAATAAGTTGTAAAATATTCTGACAGAGTGAAGTGCCAGGTAAAAAAAAAATTTCCAAACTCCAACATTTTCAGTTATCACACAGCTATAATTAATCTCTGATTCTGTACGTTATCCAAATGATCACAAGCTACATCCCCCTACTTGGGAAGATGAAACTTAGTTTAATTCAGAAATTTCTCAGTCTCTATGGTGGCATTGCATATCTTAGCAGACATATTTTTATCTTATCCCAAATCTATTAACAAAGTCTATTAAGTGGCAGAGCTCTGTCAGCAAGTTATATTGTATTCCATTTATTAGTTAGTCAAATAATTCAGAATGGCATAGTTTAAAGACAAAAGGCTCACCAACATTATATGCTTAAATGTCAGTGTGACAAATCACTACACTATCTATGAATTATAAGAGCCCTATTAACAATTAACATAATATGCAACTATTGTTATATACAAGTAGATAGACTTTCTTAACCAAGGTAATTTGCAGATACATGTAAAATTATCACTTTTAAACCCAATGCTATAAAGTGCACTACAGTAGAATATTTTCAATCTTCAAAGTTAATATAGAAGTTCTATAGTTAAGAAAGTACCTGAAAATCGAATGTTAGTATGAGTTTTTTATGGGAAATCTGTCTTTTGTCAATTTCATCAGGTTCTATGCTGAAAGAGTCTACTTCTGAAACATTTTTAATCCTGCATAGCCTTCTATAAAACAAATACTTGTATAAAACAAAGCCTGGAGAGACCAAATAGGTTTCTGAAGTTTTTAGTATAGATTAAAGAACACTGGCCAGTCAAAATATTTAGGCTGGGCCCAATTGTAAACAATGCAGGGACTCATAGACATAATATACACCAGCTAACTCACACACAAATTCATAGGCCTTTCCTGACGCTACAGCTTTACCAAGTCCAAGATCTATAGAGCTGTAGAAGTGACTTTCATTCTGGTTTCTATTTTCATATTATATATACTATAAACTGCATCAGGGCAGGCACACAAAGCCTTGTGTGGCTAATATTTCTTCATTAATATTATTACTGTATATTCAGGCCCTCCTTGCAAACATTAAGAATAATGAAGTAATACTTACATAATGTATTTTTGCATTTCCAGATCATCTTTGACCATTCTACAAAGGCAGAACATATAGAACACAGAAGGAAAGATAGTTCCTTAAAAAAACCTTCTCAAAAAAGTGAATTTGAATGGACTTATAAATATATGTAGTTACATCAAATGAAATCAACTATTTCATGGAATACATTGTACTATCTAGCAAACATCCCCAAATGACCAACGATCAAATAGTCAGGGATATTTTGGTGAGCCTCCTAATTTATTTCACTGTGATTTACTATACATAATAAATTAAGACCATTAGTGTTGGATTGCTTATATATTTCAAAGATTTCAGGAAAGTTCAATACGGCACAGTGGCTCATCTGTTACAACATCTCAAACTCCCATTGCATTACAGAACATTCGCTCCTGGAGCCCAGCATGCTTGGCTTGGATATTAAACACCCCACAGAGCATATGACCTATTACCTGAAGATAACTTGCAATGAGTTTAAAGTATAAAACCAATTAGATTTGGTGTAGAAGGAATACTATCCTTTACTACAAAGCTTGCATATTGTCTGTAAATACCTTTCACTCCCATACATTCTACTAACTGCTTCAAAAAACACTTAGTAGAAATCTAGCTGAACATCAGTGTTTAATTTTCCCCATGCTACATTTCAGACTCCTTCTCACTGAGGTTCAGCTGCTGGGAGTTTGAAAGGAATATGAGATTTTTTATTGTCTTGTACTGGAGAATGGAGGCCACAGGATTTTGACGTGACCTATGAACTCCCATCAGACTAAAGGTGCGCAAGCTCTCCTTGTGGCCAAAAGCACTCTCTGATGTACGTGGCTGGCTTTGCTTTTCCTTTAGTTTTAATAAAGCCAGAGCCAAATCAAGGGATATTTTAAGGTATATTTTCCTGGTAACTACTCTAAGTGTTTTAGGTATCCTAATAAAACAAAATGTTCTTATCTCATCTGCAAATCGACATTGCATTTGGTAAGTGAATACTTCCCCCTCACCAAGTCTATGATAACGGTCTAATATTCTATAGGAGTGAAAAATGTCATAGTTTGCCATTAGCTTGAGTGGGTTTTTAATTTCCCTACCTTACCAATTATTTGCTTTTTGAGGTGTAACAATTTTTCCTTAACTTTTATTCAGTTGTGTTGCTTTAATTCTCCCCAAAAGACTTTCAGTATTTTATGAACCTTCACATTTTGACCTGTAAGTCATCAATCTTACAAGCTTTAATTTGGGGGAAAAAATGACAAAGAACTGAAAACTGACTTTCTGAATCAAAATTGCTCTCTTAACATATATTTTTAAAGAGGAAAATTACTATGACAGGTTGATTGCAATTTAAAACATCATCTTTGGTGGATTACAAGCATTTTAAGGTTCATAACTTCCATAATCATTTCTTTTCTGCCCATAAAAAAGCTTCAAATTTAATTTAAAATAACAACTGTATTAATTTTTATCATTTAGAATGAAAGATGATCATTTCTAGAGCTTGTAATTCTCTGAAGTGTTGCATATCAAATTGTGCTCTCTACAGAATTTAAATCATAAAATAAAATGTGCACGGTTTTCTCCTATAGGAATTTTATTTGAATCAAGCCCATCTTTAATTCTTGTCAGAATGCACCATTAATAATTTATTAACATTTATTGTCGTTTATACCTTACACCTTAATACACCTTAAGCTGTTTTAAATATGTATAAATTATAATTTGAATATTATTTTATACAATTTCTCTAGTACTTGAGTCATTTGTTACAAACTTGAATAATCGCCTCATTGTGCTGGGCATTGTGGAATACCACTTGCATGACGAGGGTTTAAGTTGGAGAAACTGAAGTCAAACTGTTAAGTGTATAATTATGGTGGGATGTGCCATTCTATTTGATGTCTGCTCATTTGCTCTAATTAAAACATGTTAGTGTTTGAAATCTTTTTGGGCTGCTAAAATTAATATTTAGGGGTGTGTTTCTGAGTGATTTTAGTTTCAAATCCACAGAATGAATAAAATGGAATGCATTTATTGCAATCAGTGTTGACAATAGCTTTTGCAAGAGAAGAATCTTTGGGTCAAAGTTAATTTCAAAAGGTTATAGTATTGTCAATTCTACAAAATTGGGAAATGGAAATGTATATTAAATGTATGACATTTTGTCAACTTTTAAAATGGCAAATGGTTAGCTATAGAATGAGTGCAAATAATATTTTCTCCCTCTTTTGACGTGACACTCCAAGACATCCGAATACCATTCAAACAGGGGGAGGTTAAGAAATTATTTTTGTAATCTATTCCTACATGACAGAAAATACCCTCTATTCAATGTATTTCAAGCCTGAAGGATTTGTCATATGGAAAATAATATAAATATGTACATGTGTATGTATTTATTGCATCAGTCTATATGTGGCATATATACACGTATATATGTATATATATTTTCTGTACTATTTTCTGCATACACACATACACACACACACACACACACAATATTCTGAATTCCTTTTGAATGCTTACTGCATGTTACTTACATAATTAGGACCATCTGCTCTGTTATTACCTACTTCTTGTGGCATTCTGTGATAGGATTGCAAATCACTGAGCAGCCTCTTAGAAAAATAAGTATGCACTGCACTTCTAAAAGATCTTCAGAAATATTGCATGGATATCATATGAAAACCTGAAGAAGTAATGGATCACTGAATTCTAATTTCAAAAATCCTTTGATTGGTAAATATTGTCCAACATTTTCATTTATAAAGGATGCTTCTTTTCAAAACTAAGGAGAAATTTAGAGGGAGCTTGAGATGCAAATCACCATGTCTTAAGAGGTACAAAGTTAAAGAACAATAGCATCATGGTGGCATAGTTAAAACATCCAATAATGAAATTATCCTTATTACTCTTTCTTAAAAAGGCAAGGCACCAATTCTGAGCTGACAAGATTTTAGAATTAAATATTAGACAGCAACCTAAATAAATTCCTTTGTTGTTGCTTTTCAAATAAATTAGTCATTATTAAAAATTTAGATTGTTATGATTCTGAACTTGTTTCTTTTTTAAAATATGTAAGTTTGAAAGTTGCTTGCAAGGCTATTTTTTTTTTAAAGATTTTATTTATTTGACAAACAGACAGCAAGAGAGGGAACACAGGCAGGGGAATGGGAGAGGGAGAAGCAGGCTTCCCTTGGAGCAGGGAGCCCGATGAGGGGCTTGATCCCAAGACCCCAGGATCATGACCTGAGCTGAAGGCAGACACTTAACTACTGAGCCACCCAGGCGCCCTATTGTAGGGCTATTTTTAAAACCATTCAAGGAACAATAGAACTTTCAACCTTGGTTTAACTTGCATTTTTTTTTTGTACTTTTTCCAAATCTTAGTATTCTTTTTTCTTCTTTTTTTAAAATTTATTTTCTTTGTTTATTAATGTATTTGAGAGAGAAAAAGAGACAGAGAGACAGAGCACAAGCAGGGGGAGCAACAGGTAGAGGGAGAAGGAGAAGCAGGCTCCCCGCTGAGCAGGGAGCCCGATGTGGGGCTCGATCCCAGGACCCCGAGATCATGACCTGAACAGAAGGCAGACACTTAACCGACTGAGCCACCTAGGCGTCCCAGACCATAGTATCCTTGTGTTCATATTTATATGAAACATAAGTGCCCCATATTAAAATTTATGCATTTTATCATAGTTTACATATATGTATTTGTATTTATATTATTTTCCCAATTTTCTTGTCTTTATGTTGATAGTGTTACATGTGCATTTAATAAGTGTTAAAAAATTATTCTTTCTTCACTCTAATGTCTTGTACGAATCTAAGATATATACGCCTTAGTCATGTGGTTTGTCATATTGTTTTATGCCTTTTATAAAATGATCTAAAAGGTCATCATTAGAAACTATAATTTTATTTTATTTTTTTAAAATTTTTTAGAAGATTTTATCTATTTATTTGAAAGAGAGAGCACAGAGGGAGAGTGAGAAGGAGAAGCAGGCTTCCTGCCAAGCAGGGAGCCCGATCCAGGGCCAGGTCCCAGGACCCCGGGATGATGACCTGAGCCAAAGGCAGACGCTGAACCAACTAAGCCACCCAGGTGACCCCGGAATTTCTATTTTAAATATTTACTAATTATCAATCTTTAAGGTAACATTACAGAACCAGAAGCACATGCAGTGAGACAAATTCTTATTGTCTCAGGTATGAGGGGCCAGTTTGCCCTGTCTGTCCAGTTCCCTACTCACAGACTACACTCAGATCCTTGCCTGCCATCTTGTTATGCCAAATGCCAGACTCAAGCAGGGCCACTGCAAAATGTAAATCTGTCAAAATTGTTTCATCATATTTATTAAACTACACACATATCCCTCACTTGTAGAAGGTGAACAAAAGAACACAAGTGAATCTATTTTCTAAAAAAAAAAAAAAAATCTTATCTAATAATTACCTTAGATCAAGAATAATAGGACTCAGATGCTGATCTAACTTTCATCCCAGAAAGAGGGACCGTCCATGTTTCTCTCTACTTGGACCATTCTGCAATCCCCTTGTTTGTCAGTGCTGTTGATCCACTTTTAAGCACAATACTAACACTACTATGAAATTAATGCCAGATTTATAGGCATGTTGGTGAAAAGGAAAGTAAAATAGAAGAAAATGCATCTGTAGAAAACGTGCCTTCAGTCAAGTCTTTCTGTGGTTAACCGCGGACATTGAATTGCTTCATCTTCTCAGCATTTCCCTTCTCTGTGCTTTTCACACTAAGAGTCATGGCCCTATAGAAAGGAGTTGTGTTTCTTAAGAACCAATGACAAAGAGATGAATGAATTTGTGGGGGAAATATGTGTTATGTAAAGAATGCATTGCCATTTTCTTTCAACTTTGAAACTTCGAAAGCAATGCATGGATTTCTTTCCATCATCCTTCCCCTCCCTTTGAGTGCATATAGTGGACACTATTCCACAGCAACTAGATTTTGTCACAGCTTTAGAACATTTATTGAACACTTTACCATAAATGCTCTTCAAAAGTCACATTTAAAATCTGTGGATAAATACTTAGTATTTCCTCTGAAATTTGATTTGACTAGATATTGGTAAAAACTCAGTGATTTGGACTTTTTTTAATAGTTATTTTTGGAAGATAATACTTAGGGGAGAAATCTGTAGTTTATTTATGAGTCTACAAGTTTCATAAGAAATGATTAAGGAGTAAATAAATACATTTCAGAATTTATTTAGTTCACAGAGATCCACTTTTTGCTTTTGTAGACAGTGCTAATTAGTAGAGATTAATTTTGTTGAGATGGGGCACTGAATTGCTTTCAAAACATATTTGGCAACTAGATATTCTTATTCAATGCAATGCAGTTGCAGAACATTTATAAGAAACACTGCAGCTTCTTTGTAATAGTATAACATATATTACTTAAATTGTGGCTGCATTTTCAAAACAGCAGGAACGTGGACCTGACCAATTTCTGAATGTGAAGGTAGAGGAATTAATTCTTACATTTGGGAAGACATTTGCTATTGGAAAGTTGTTAAAGTGGAACCTCTTTTTTTTTTTTTTTAAGATTTTATTTATTTGACAGAGAGAGACACAGCAAGAGAGGGAACACAAGCAGGGGGAGTGGGAGAGGGAGAAGCAGGTTTCCCACCGAGCAGGGAGCCCGATGCGGGGCTCAATCCCAGGACCCTGGGATCCAGTCCCCCACTGGGCTCCTTGCTCAGCGGGGAGCCTGCTTCTCCCTCTGTATGCTCCTCCCCCTGCTTGTGCTCACTTGCTCTCTCTCCTTCTCTCTGGCAAATAAATAAATAAATCTTAAAAAAAAAAAAAAGATAGGCATCATATCTTAGTTCCATCTTACTTCATTTAAAAAAAATATATATGACTCCAAAACTTAGTTTCTTGTGTTGAGTCTGGACGCAGCTTAACTCTGTGATTCAGGCTCAGGGTTTGTTATGAGACTGTGAGGGAAGTGTTAATTGAAGTTGCAGTGGGCTCAAGGTTTGAGTACGGGAGGGTCCTCTTCCAAGCTCTCACTTGTGAGTATTGACAATCTTCAGGTTCTTACTCTCCAGCAGCTAGAGGTCATTTCTTGCCATGCACATCTTGCCATAGGGCTACTTCCAACATGGCAGCTAGCTTCACCAAGAGGGAAGCTTGATTTGATTAGATTGAGAAAGGAAGAGTGCAAGAGCCCAAGATGGAAGCCAGGGTCTTTTTATAACCTAATCTCAGAAAGATATCCCACATTATCTTCCTTGGAAGTGAGTGATTACGTCCAACCCATTGTGAAGGGGAGGAGATTACATAACGCATGAATATCAGGAGGTGGGATCTCTGAGCGTATCTAGAGACTGCTTACCCCACATGATCAAAACTTACTGGAAAGGCATTAAATTTTTAGAAACATCTTAAATTTTTTGAAACAGTAATATACTTCAATGAACGTAAGTCAATCTCTGAACGCAAATCAATCTCATTTCCTTCTACTAATTAATTATTTGATAGTAAGAAAATAATTTCACATCTTTGAGTCCTAGCTACTTGTCCATTTCTTGTTTATGTAATAAGATGTTAATTGTCACATATAACTCATTTTTAAATATTATGTTGTTTGGGTCATATCAGTTTCAATCATAATTTTTTTTCAGTTTCCGTATTTAAATGGTTTGTTACATTTACTTGTACAATTTATCCTTTCGTTATATATGTAAAGGTATCTTGCCAAGTTTAGAGTAAGGATGCCTTGATTTGAACACCAGTGTTACCAGTTGCTAGCTGGGTGCTAGTTACTTAGCATGCTATACACTTTGGGAAGTGTTAATCATTGATTAAGATCTCAGTTAAAGAATCTATTTTTATTATTTGTGGAAATTATAGAAGTTGTTGCTGTATTCATAATATTCGTGGTACTTGGGGAAATAATTTGAAATGATATAAACTGCCAGTATTCCGTTAATAAATAGGTCATTCAATTTTTAAAAAGAAATAAGACAAAGGCTCCCACATACCGAATAGTTTATTAATGTTTCTTTAAATAATTTTGACCTTTTCTCCCAGAAAAGAAGCTTATATGGTACAAAAGAAAATACCACATAAGATATTGCTTTTATGACAGTTAACTGTCAAACAAAACAAAAGCCAACTTGGGTGACAAAATTCAGCTACAAAGCCTCTTATATAGGAAAGAAGGCTGTAAACTGAAATGCACTGCTCAGGAGACCCATCCTATAGAAAACCTGTGATAGGGAGCTAATAAAATTCCTCTCCGTGGGGCTGAGTCTGTAACATCTATGTTAGCGGAGTGATACCTTAGAGGGAAAACAGAGGAAAGGAAGTTTTATTTTTAGCTTTGATGACATTTAATGAGAAGTTGGTGATATTTTATATCAGATCTAATTGCATTTAATTGATTAATTTTACTCTTCAACATGAGCAATGTCTGAAGGGGCTGGGGATCTTCTGAAAACTTTGACTTGGCTATTGTTGATTTTTAAAAAAACATGTTTATAAGATTTCAGATGACAAAAGGATACATTCACATAAGAAATTACTTTTTTATGGAGTGCCTGGCTGGCTCAGTGGGAGGAGCATGCGACTCTTGATCTCAGGGTTGTGAGTTCGAACCCCACGTTGGGTATAGAGATGACTTAAATAAATTAAACTTAAAAAAAAAGAAATTGCTTTTTTTAAACAGTTTAACTATTTTACTACTAAAATATGAAATTGCAAATTTCATATCCTTTTTTTTTGTAATAATTCATTTCATCTGTATTCATGAAACCTGTGAAAATGCCCTCTGGTTGTCTCAATGGGCTGTCTACCTAAGTGTCTATAGTGAGTACAACTGCAGTAATCTATAGTGAAAGGAACTCCTTCAGAGTTGGGGCTTTACCATAGTGTAATAAGAAGTTGTAAGTCTGGAAAGACAGTTTTCACCAGCATATCTTTTCAAATGCTTCAGCATTTCCACAGCACAGTCAATCAATTTATTCCCTATCTGCATTTAATCTAGGCCACATTTGGATTTATTTTTGGAGTAAATCTGACATTCTTACCTGCTTTTTCTTTGCTTCTCAAATCTAATTAAATACACAAAGAATATTAGTTTTGGTTGATGAAGTGACTCTGTACATTATTGCCTAATAAATGAAGACAATGTAGCCAATGTACTGAGAATTCAAATTAACACTGTCATTAAAGCAAAGGTCTAAAGCAAGGGAATTTGTCTTCTTTCACTGAGAAATAATTGAAAGAGAGCCTGAAAAAAAGTAGTTCACAGACAAATGGGTACAGTAATTACCTGAATAAAAATGGGATCCAATTCAGCATTACTTCATCGACTACCTCTAACAATTTCTATAGCTTTATTGCTGTTGAATTGCTTGTCTCTGTGGGTGTGTTTTATAGATTTTATGGTTAAATCAGCACATAGTCATTACTGAGATATACAGAGTTGTGAATTGGACCATTTCATAGTTAGGGGTAACTTTAGAACTGATTGTTAACAGAAATATTACTTCTCATCAGTCACCCTGAGAGTCTAATGGATATAAGTGTCACTTAGGGGAGAGAGGGCTTGTTATTGTTTTCCAACCTTATCAATATCCCAACTTTTGTACACCACCGTGAGCATAATGTACCTTGCCGCGGGACTCTCCATACTTAAAGTGTAAGTATTTCTCTCTTGAGGTCTTCAACAGATTTTTTTTTTTTTAAATCCAACTTTCTATCTGGCTAAAGATCAAGACTACTATGAAAAACTTGACAGGTCAGACTTAGGTTAGGAGTTTATAATCTCATTATGTCTAAAATAGTCTTCCAAAATTAATCTAGGTTGCCTAAGGAACTGTGCTGTCCTTGTCAAATACTTTCTTGCCACCCTCTAGACTCTTGGATTTTCTGTGGTATTGTAACCGACCCAACTGACCCATCCAGATCATAATCATTGCTGTCTGGTCGTCGTGCCTGTGTAGTGGGATGCTACCAGCCCTTCCCAAGTGCCACTGTTAAACCAATAGAACATTACAGTAACATCCCACTAAGATAATGTCTCAAAAGCTGAGTCTTTTTTTTTTAAGATTTTATTTATTTATTTGAGAGAGAGAGAATGAGAGACAGAGAGCACGAGAGGGAAGAGGGCAGAGGGAGAAGCAGACTCCCCGCTGAGCAGGGAGCCCGATGCGGGACTTGATCCCGGGACCCCAGGATCATGACCCGAGCTGAACGCAGACGCTGAACCGACTGAGCCACCCAGACGCCCCTCCTCCAGGCATTTTATTTTATTTATTTTTTTTAAAGATTTTATTTATTTATTTGAGAGAGAGAATGAGAGAGAGCATGAGAGGGGGGAGGGTCAGAGGGAGAAGCAGACGCCCCGCTGAGCAGGGAGCCCAATGCGGGACTCGATCCCGGGATCCCAGGATCATGACCCAAGCCGAAGGCAGTCGCCTAACCGCCTGAGCCACCCAGGCGCCCCTCAAAAGCTGAGTCTTAAAGTATGGGTTTGGGAGGTTACCTAGAATGCTTCAATTTATCCTTTGGTTATAACAGCTCATAAAAAATTTAGAAAAATTACATATCAGAATATGAAATATGGTATTTTGGATTGACTCACTCAATCTGACCCCCGGCTGTATTTTTCTATTTTAACATAAGATTTTAATTTTGTTTTGAATTTCCTGCTCATGTGGGTTTCATGCTTAAATTATTCTCTTAGGGATACTTGGAAGACTACATTAAATTTTGTATAATACAGAGATTTTCCTAAGATATGAAGAATCTAATATACTAGAACAAAATTGCATTATATATATTTCATACTGACTAAATTGTGTCACATATATTTTAATTGACTAAATTATTATCATTAATATATCACTGTACCATTGACAAAACATTTCATCAATTATCTAAAGGATGATGATCATGATCATGATCATGATCATAATGATAGTCTCCTGTCTCATCACAGGAACCAAAGCATGCATGGAAATTAATTTCTTTTATGGTGATAATCAGGCAGTGCATTTAATCTGCATAGTCTTCTTCCAGATTTGGGAACTTATTACTTTGTTCCCAAATGTAGCAGAAGATATTATAGAAATTTCCCATGTCACTAAGAAAATCACCGTCTATCAGTATTTATTTTACCCACAAACTCTTTGTAATTCCAGTGGCAAATATGTAACGAAGCTATAATAGCCTGAAAAGAAAGTGCTGTTTTGTAGCACTATTTGATTAAAGCACACTAATTCCACCTTTGTTTAACCTTTAAACAGCTCTCTAAACAGATGAAGGGAAGTATTATCATCATGCTGTAGAAATGATGCTCAGGTCTGGGAGGGCCAGTGCCCAAGAGAAAGTGCTTGGCTCCTTCCAGAGCCAGGACTGGACACTGGTGCTCTCCTAACACCACTGTTAGTACTCTCAGAGAGAGACAAGGTTTGGTAGTTTCTGGATGTTCATCCAATACAGACACGTGTTCATAAAATGGACTTGTAACTCCATTCATATGTGGGAAAGTAAAAAAAAAAAAAAATCAAACCTAGAATGAATAAAATATGCTAATCACTCTCAATCAGAGAGTAAAAGTACAAGTATAGAATGCTGTTTGTCCGTATCTGTCTGTCCATCTAGGCTCACATTTTGATTTCAACATATGAGTTGCAAGCTATTCTAAGTTCTGAATTAGGGCACATAACTTAAGAGACAAAGCCACATAGGCAGGCATTGACCATTTGGTTGACGTTCTTGCACAAAAATGAAGGCTCTCATTCATACCATTTAACACAAAGTAAATAGATTTGTAGGAATTGTATTTATAATATGGGCTAGATCCAGAAAAGTATCCTTTGAGTAAGGCATGGCAAATGGAAAGTAGTTCTATAGTGTTGGTTATTACTAATAAAAAATTTAGATTGGATAAAATGACATGGAGTTGCTAAATTTATTGTTTTTTTTAATTTACTACAAAATACAGATTTATAGGGTTTTCCAATGACTCACTCAGTCTTTGACCCCCAACCCTATATTTCTATTTGAACATAAGATTTTCATTTTGTTTTAAATTTCCTGCTCTAGTGGGTTTCATGCTTAAATTATTCTCTTAGGAAAATTAGATTCTTTGAATACTACATTATCTTTTTCTTTTTCCTGCTCACTGTGAGGTGAGTTCAGAGGCCAGACATTTCTCTCCCCTTCTGTCAACACAGTGGACCTACACAAAACCAGTGCACAGTATTAGATTTTATGATTGGAACCAGGTAGGAAAAAATGGGTGGCTACATATAAAAGAATATCAATGGGAAAATGAAGGAAGGAAGGAAGGAAGGAAGGAAGGAAGGAAGGAAGGAAGGAA